>NC_091821.1:175711540-175819040 GCF_038994185.2 Dermacentor albipictus
TAACCAACGACCACAGTTCTACGAATTTCACCATTGCTCAGGTTTTATACGTTTGGGGCATGTCGGTAACTTGAATGGGGACATAAAATGCGGTTGGAAATAACAATCTTACTTTCAGCCTCTGTTTACGAAAGCCGAAACAGAATATTCGCGATAATTTGCACATGCTGCAGATAGTGCTGTTTTGCACGTAATATACAAAATAGAGGTGAAGAAGACACGGGCCTACTTATAAATGAAGTGTTTTGAATGTTATATCCAAATTTAAGTGTATCCTTAGGGGAAAAAGAGAAAACCGCATATCACTCTATTTTTCACCTCAACCATCACGAATGTTCTGGACTGTCTCGTTTGAAACCTGAATAACCGCCATGAGGTTTGATTACTTTTTCCTCTTCTCAAATTGGCTAATGCCGCCAGTTTTGTCACTTAAAACGACCACGACTCCAGACTCATACCAAAAGCATCATATTCACTGTTGTAACATCGAAGTGACTAAAGGGTTAAGTAAAAACTTTTTAATCTGAGTGGGCGTGAAAGCCAAGATTTTCGACCTAGAAGTTCAAAACTTATACAACTCGTGGCTTTCGCATATTAAGGAGCGAAACATGAAATTTTTCTACCTTATGCGAGGAAGCCTTCATGCTACCGAGCCTTGCGGGGACTCTGGAGGGCACCAGGAAAATCGGATAGTTTCCTTCATGCTTGCTCAAGAACAGTGCTCTTATGTGAGGGGAAAGGAGCGCGTGTCATACGCTTGAGGCCTGGAATAACTGCGAAATGGACAAATAAGAAATAATTGCAAGTAAAAAAAATAATCGCAACGCCTCTTCTGTGTAAAGTTTCTTTCTAGAGTGCTTAGGTTTCTTTTGCTACTATAACATAAAAAAACACGATGATAACCAGGCAATTTATCTGTATCTGGCAAAAGGCTAGCGTTTACTGTTGGCTGCATGGCTGGCTGGTGCAATGAACAGCTGTAGCCGTTTCTCTAGAGAGCAACAAATTTGTTTTCTGTACATCATTTGTTACATTATTCTAGCTAGGAAGCGTTTTCTACTGCGGTATACACGTATGGAGAACACCTTGACAAATGCTCCCAATCACTGAGGCCATAATAACCAAAGTAATATCTGTGCCGGTATTCACTTATCTCCACTTTCACATTACAATGCTGGCACTCTGATGGCCGTTACTTTCGTTGGCGATCGCCGTGATAACAGCACGATGGCAGCGTCAAAAGGCAATAGCGGGTCACACTTATGTAACAGACGTTTGCGTAGAAATTGGGCAAGAAAAATAGCTGCTTCACTTCCTAATTTGTCCAGCCGCACCGCTTTCAAAGTCGCGTAAAAGAAATCACAGCACTTTGGTACTAACCGGCGCACAGCCGATGCCGCTGCGTAGCACTGAGATACCTGGGGCCGAACTTAGGGGGCTTTTCGTTCACGCGTGCTGTTCACGCGTCCCAGCTAACGTTAGTCAAGCTATTTAAAAAATGGTTTGAAAAACACACTGCCAGATACGATTTTACGACCTACCGAGTTCAAACGTCAGAGGTCTGACGAGTCTGACGACCGAACAAGGCGGCTGCTCTTTGCGAATGATGGCAGCGCTCCTTCAGGTGTCGGTAGAGAACTTAGTTGTTTCATGTCCAGGAATTCTGGACATTCTGCCTCGGAACTTCACAGCAACGCACAAGTGTAACTCAATAGGAAAAAAAATTTTCAAAATTATATTTCAGAATATCGGGCGAGGGTCAAAAAGTTTCAACTGACTACAATAAGAGGGTAGCCCCTTCTAACAACATATGCATTTTGGCACTTAGTCGGAACATTGGTGGTGCGTTGAATCAGCTAAAACAGGTCACAGAGGGACGGTGAAGTCCCACGACAGGAGGAAATCGTTTTGCACCCTCCCGGCAGAGGGCACATTGACTTGAAGGAGCGCCAAATTTAAACGATGAAGCGATTTATTGTAGTTGACATTAAGAAGGTAATGGTAGAGGGAGTGTTATGCAGCCTGTTAGCACGTGCAGGTTTTTGAGAAGCAGCCGAGATGGTAGAGAGTGGTTATGCGTGTGCGTGTCTTGAGCGTGCGTGGGTATGGTTGTGTGCGCTCTGTGTATGAGTGTGCGGGCGTGTGCCTCCGTATTTGCGCTGGCATGCGCGTGAGTGCGTATATGTGTGTGTGAGCGTTCGCGGTGTTGTATGTGTGCCTGCGTGCGCGTCTGCGTGCGCGTCCGCGTGTGCACGCGCTTGCGGTGCATGCGTGGGCGCGTGTGAACGTGTATGCGTGTCAACGCGTGTTTTCGAATTGCAGCATGCACGATTGCGAACAAATGTGTGCGTGTTTGTGTGCGCATGGATCCTCTGTATGTGTGTGTGTGTGTGTGTGTGTGTGGGTGTGTGTGTGTGCGTGCGCGCGCGTGTGTGTGTGTGTGTGTGTGTGTGTGTGTGTGTGTGTGTGTGTGTGTGTGTGTGTGTGTGTGTGTGTGTGAACGGATGGAGAGAGTACGTGCGTGAGGGAGAGTGCGTCTGTGTGCGAGGGAGACAGAAAGTGTGTGTGCGAAGGAGCGAGAGCGTGTGTATGCGAGAGGGAGAGAGAGAGTGTGCGTGTGTGTGCGTGCGAGGGGAGAGTGTGTGCGCGTGCTAGTGCCTGCGTATTTACATATGCTTGCACGCGAGTGCGTGTATGCGTGTGCGAGCGTTCGCGGCGTGTGTACATGCCTGAATCTGCGTGTTAGTGCATGTGTGGGCGCGCTTGCGTGCTTGCGGCGCATGCATGGCGGCGTGTGAATGTGCACGTGTGCAACCGTGCGTGTTCGTGCTTCAGCATGCATGCCTGCGGACAAAAGTGTGTGTGTTTCTGTGCACATGGATATCTGTGCGTGGGATGGAGAGAGCGTGTGAGTGCGTGTGAGGAAGTGTGTGTGTGCTCGTGCGAGAGAGAGAGAGAGAGAGAGTGAGTGTGTGTGCGTGCGAGGGTGTTTGTGTGTTTGCAGGTGAGAGCGAACATTTTCCTGCTTCCATCTACTCTTGGAAACAAACGCGATGTGGAGACCACTAAAACTCGTGTTTAAATCTAAGAGACAAAAACGAATGACATTGCATTTGTAGCATTATCCCTTTCTGAAAGCGAAACGGACAACAACAACAACAAAAAATGCCTGTGACGTCAGTATTACCGCCCTTGGCTGGCACGATTCCTAAGAAGCTGCCAAGCAGTTCACCTTCGTTATCTTGCTTCCGTCGGTGGCAGCGCAATGTCTTGAGGGCAATGACGCGCTAAATCTGCACTATCATTCAATCGTGTATCGTTTCTGTGACCAAGCAAGCTTTCGGCAGCGCACGTTCATTGCTACATTACATTTCAACTTTAAACGGCTTGCCTTCGGAAAAACAATGTGAATAAAAATCGACAGTCATCTGGCCGCAAGGAACATGTTCATGGAGCCGTGTCATTTCATGACAACATCTCAAAAGGTTGGAAGCGGTCAGGTTGATGTTACCCACAATCTTTTCCCGCGTCACTTAAGCTTTCAGACACCTCTTAATTCTTAGCTCTTACAGGAGCATGTTTAATAAGCATATATTCGCTCAACTACACAATGTCGAAGACAGGCTCCAAGCTACTAATTTGCTTTAGCCACCCAGAATCAATTATTTAAAAGAAAATTAACGTACCTGCGTGAATCACGCGCACAACTGCTCAACTAGCTTCCTCCATATTCGGAGGTTGCCACCTGAACACTCGAATGATAACAATAACGTCAGGAAGATTTACATTGATCTATTTCTTAACATTTTGTGCCGTCAAAAAGACCGCCTGTATATTCATAGTGCATAGGCATCTAATAAAGCAAGTGCGAATGCTTGGACAGGTTTTCTTGACGCAATTCAAGCTGATGAACTTAGAACACATGCACCCAACCGTGCACCTCTGTCTTTACAATGTATACTCCTACAATGTACAAGAAACGCCTCAGCGCCACGGTACATCAAAAAAGGTGTGCGGCAGCATTATTTGCTGTCCCTAATTGATTTCTGAGCGTTCGTGGCATCAGGCTTGGTTTCCTGGCGTCATCATGAACGAAAGGAGCACATACCTAGGGGACCAGGCAGGTAGACTACTTCCGCCACTGGGTCGGCGTGAGATAGATAGATGTATGTATGTATGTATGTATGTATGTATGTATGTATGTATGTATGTATGTATGTATGTATGTATGTATGTATGTATGTATGTATGTATGTATGGATGGATGTATGGATGTATGGATGGATGTATGGATGGATGTATGGATGGATGTATGGATGGATGTATGGATGGATGGATGTATGGATGGATGTATGGATTGTGGGGATTTGGGGGAATTCGACGCGCCATGGCGCGGCCGCATTTCACCCATGTCTGCAATCCAAAAAGCCATGCCGTTCTTGCTCCGAACCAGTTTTAGCGGTGGCGCTCCACTCGCCATGGTTCGTGGGTGAGGGCGGAGCTAGTGACGTCACGGGAGTGGCCCTCGTGGCTACTGCCGTGACGGTACGGGCTCTCCTTCTCCTTGGGGACAGCGCCCGGTACGTACGATGCTCTCTCTCATCCGCCGACACCTTTGTGACTAGGATTGAGCTCACGCACGGCGCCTTTGCCCGTGCGGGGAGCGCGTACCTCGTGTTGTTTCCTATCCCGATGCTAAGCCTAAGAACGGGTGCCTAGTGCTCGCGCGAGGTCGTACCACGCCGAGCCGCACTCATCGAAGGCCTAAGCCGAAGGAGATTGCCCGAGCTCTCGCGAGTTGGCCCATTGGTTATCGCCAGAGCGAGTAGCATAGCCGCCGGGACTTTTCCTAGCGGCGCGTCCCAGCTTGAGCCTGTGCTCTCGCAGCGACGTGCTACAGGCGCCCCTAGCTGTATTTTTCGCCCTTGGTGCGGGACCCCTTTGGTTCCCCGCCGTCCCGGGACCGGGCGTTTGTGCAGTGTTGGGTGCCGTTGGAAACAATAAACGGTTTCCTTCATTTTAGGGCAATACTGTGTTTTTGCGTGCGTCGCTCGGTAGCCCCTTGTGGCCTGAGCTCGCGCGCAGCGGCGCTAGAGGCTGACGGCTGACGCGGCCCTGTGGCTCGCTAAGCTCGAACCCGCGGTGGTCGGTACTCCTGTGAGACCCGAAGACCCCACACTGGCGCCCAACGCGGATTCAAAGGCTCATTAAGCCTTTGTCTGTGCTTAGCCGAGTTAGTACGCCTTTGCATATTATACTTGCCGCGTTATGTCTGCTAGGCCGAGTGACCTTTGTCATTTGTTAGGGGACTTTTGCCCTTTGTTACCGCGCGCAGACGCCGCGTTGCTCGATAAGGGGGCCAGTGCTCCCCTTGAGCAGCGAACTTATGCACCCTCACCTGTCGCAGCCCCCTGTGGGGACGACAACACGAGGCGCTACGTACCAGCTCCCAGTGGAGCAGTAGCGTTGTTTGGGAACGGGGCCAGAGCCCTCCCCGAACAGTGCACACCAGCACATTCGTCTGCCACAACTCCCTTTGGAATGCAAGGCAGTGCGATGTCGCAGCGCTCTCGATCGGCTCCCTGTGGAGTTTACGGAGCGCGGCACGGAAACGGGGCCTTAGCCCTCTCCGACGTTTGCCCGATGGCTGCTACTCAAATGAGCAGCCAAAACCAGTGGTCTGCCACGGCCCCCTGTGGGGATTACAATGCTGCAGCCACGAATTTCGCTCATTCGTCTCCCTTTGGAGTACATTCGGTTGTGCCCAGTGGCGCAACCTTCGAGCGCGCACCTGTTTTGTTGACGCTGGCTGCAAGCGGCCTAAGCAATTCACGTATAGCTGCCTCAAGTGGCGGCTGTGAACGACAGCAGGCGCACCCCGCTAGGAGCCCGTTTTGCTCCGGGGCTGGCGGCGCAGCGGCCGGTATCCCTGTGGAAACCGCGCCGCTGATCGAGCTGGAGGACTGTTCACCCTTGCTCGACCACGCCGCTAACGCGCCAACGGTTCCCTTTGGAGCAGGCGCACAGACGCTGTTGCAAAACGCCGCTGAAATGATTCAGTCACTCTCGGGGGCAGTTAAGGCGCTTTCGGCTGTCCCGAAATGCGCGCACCCCGCTGTACGGTTGGCAGTCCCGACTTACAGCGGATACGGTGACATGCTCAGTGCCAGGGATTATTGTGACTCCCTGGTGCGCTACCAGATGGCAAATCGTTTGGAGGATCAGGAGGTGCTGGAACGCGTCGTTCCCGTAGCACTTACTGACACGGCGGCTAGGTGGTACCGGCTTTCCGGATACCGTGCAACAACCCTCGAGGAGTTCCGCGTGGCATTCCTGCGCGAATTCCTGCCCGCTGACTACCAGAGTAGGATGCGGCGAGAGCTTGAGCTACGTACACAAGCTCCTGACGAGTCACTTCAGGAGTACGTACGCGCGATGCAAGACCTTTTCTTAATCGCCGAGCCCAAAGCTTCGAACGAGGAATGCGTCGAACGGGTGATCAGGCAGGCACATCCGACCTTTTCGGCGTACCTGCGCGGCGGCCGCTTCCGAGATCTGGAAGAATTGGCCGCCGAGACAAAGCGCATTCAAGGCGACATTCTCGCCGCGCGAGCCTATCGCCCACCGCCGCCCGCCAGCGAGGCCCTTGAGCCACGCTGCGCGTGGGGAGGGCCTGTGCCCCTCCCCCAACGGCAACAACCCGGCCAAGCTGCCTTTGCGGCTACAAGCGGGTGTGTTTGGGAGCTGAGCGCGCGCGCTCTAGATCCCTACACGTACGGGAGGCGGGCAGCCTGTGCTGCACCACCGCCCGAAAGGCATGCGCAGGGACGCACTTCGACCCAGCGCATCGCAGAGGCGGACGCTCGTCACAGCAGGCCCTTTGGTCATGCAGCGAGTCGACCCCGGCAGGGAGCTGAGGCCGCTCCGCCTCGGGAAAGGTACCGAGAAGGAGTGCGCTGTTTTCGCTGCCAACAACGAGGGCACATAGCAAGGGACTGCACCGCGCCCAGGCCTCCTGCGAGGTCGGGAAACGGGAGTGCGGGTCGCTCGTGAAGGCACGAGTGACCGAAACCCTGCTTGTCCCCTCGGCGTATCGAGCAGGTTGTGTTGCTGGGGCGCACGCGCCCTTCATTCCGGTGACCATTGTCGGCCGCGAATTTCCTGCGCTGCTGGACACGGGCGCAAGCGCTTCGTTGTTCGGCGAACAGGTGTTATCCCACTTGCAGAAGCACTCAGTGCGCTTGCGGGATTGCCGAACGACATTCAATCTTGCGAAAGGCGTGGCCCATTCGGCTGGCGCCGCAAGGCTGACTGTCAGGTGGGGAGAGCGAATGAGACGCACGCGTTTCGTTCATCTCCCCGGGCTCAGTGTTCCTGTGATCCTCGGAAGGGACTTTCTCCTTAAAACAGGAATCGTTGTGGACATTGCGAATGGCGGCTATCGCGACGGACCGTTTACGTTGCTAAAGCCGTTCATCAGCCCGCCGGCGTCCGATCTTGCCTGTGCAGATGGGGCGTCGGAAACGTGTCGCGCGCCGAGTTCGGGGGCAAGCCCTCGAGCTGTGCGCTCGCCTGCTGCGACTCCCCTTTGGGAACGAGAGGCACGGCACGAACCGCGTCGCGCGCAGAATTCGGGGGCAGGCCCCTGCGCTATGCGCTTGTCGACTCAAAATCCCCATTGGGATCGAGCGACACGGCACGAAGGGGCACCACATCCTCTGGCCGCCTGTGCGGTTCATTTGGATGATACACAGAAGGCTCGCTTGTCGGCACTGTTATGCCAGCACGAAGAGCTCTTCACCGATCAACCTGGCTGTACCGATTTGGCGAGCCACACGATCGAAACTGGAGACGCGCTTCCTTTGAAGTGTAACCCCCGGCCCGTCAGCCTAGCCAAGAGGCAGGTGATCGATGGCTTGCTGGACGAGATGCTATCGGCCGACATTATCCGCCGCTCGTACAGCGCCTGGGCGTCTCCAATTGTGTTGGTGCCTAAGAAAGACGGCAGTCATCGCCTGTGCGTAGACTACCGCCGTCTGAACGGAGTGACTCGTAAGGATGCCTATCCGCTCCCCACGATTAACTCCATCGTAGGAACCCTGGGCAGTGCGAGGTACTTTACTACGCTGGATGCCTCTAAAGGTTACCTACAGGTCCGGATGGATCAACGTGACCGGTGCAAGACCGCGTTCACGTCCCACAGAGGGTTATTCGAGTTTACTCGTATGCCCTTTGGTCTATGCAACGGTCCTGCGACCTTTCAGAGACTCATGGACCGCGTCCTCGGGGAAGCAAAGTGGTCATACTGCATGTGCTACCTCGACGACATCGTGATTTATTCACGAACCTTCGACGAACACTTGGCCCATGTTGCCGACGTGCTCGAGAGGGTGAGGGCCGCCGGGATGACTTTGAATCCTGCGAAAGCCCAACTAGCGCAAACCCGAGTTCAGTTACTGGGGTTTACGCTGGGCGGAGGCTCCATTGAGCCGGACCGGGAGAAACTTCGGGCAATCCTCGATTTCCCCGCTCCCAAGGACGTACGTGGCCTTCGCCGCTTTTTGGGAATGGCCAACTTTTACCGGTCATTCATTCCGTCCTGTGCCCGAGTGCAGGCACCCTTGAGCAAGCTCTTGGGTAAGTCGGCCGAGTGGCAGTGGGGACCTGAGCAGCAGCAGGCCTTTCGCCAACTGTCTAGCGCCATTGCGGAGACAGCGCAGCTCAGACTCCCCGACCTGACCAGACCGTTCGTTGTCCAGACCGACGCGAGCGATCTGGGTTTAGGAGCAGTCCTCCTACAGGAATACGATGGTGTGTTGCAGCCGTTGGCCTTTGCCAGCCGCTCCTTGATTCCGGCAGAGAGGAATTATTCCGTGACCGAGAAGGAGTGCCTCGCTATCGTGTTTGCACTACGTAAGTTCGATGTGTACCTTGATGGGACGAAATTCGTAGTGCAGACAGACCACAGTGCGCTCAGTTGGCTGATGCGGCTCCGTGAGCCTGCGGGCCGGCTGGCGCGCTGGGCTCTCCTGATACAGCATTATGACTTTTCAGTGCAGTATCGAAAGGGGAGCACCAACGTGGTAGCTGACGCGCTATCCCGTGCCCCACTGTGCACCAAGAGCATTCCTCCAGGTGTTACAGCCACTGCCGGTGCCTTTGCGCCAGCAAGCGTCGGGGGCGAAACGAGCGCAGAGAGAGGCGAGTCCGCAAGCGGGCAAACCTGTCATTCCGCTCTCCAGGCAAGCAGCGCGCCGCAAAACGAGCGAGCGGGGGAGCTTCTCGAAAGCGAACCTACAACGCCGTTGGCTGCAGTCCTGAGTGGGGACGAGACCAGACTCCCCTTTGGGAGAATTGGAATCGCATTCAGCAGGCAAGAGTTACTGAAGGCCCAGCAAATTGATTCGTTTTGTCGCGGAGTGAGCGACGGTCTCAGGGAGACGGAGCGCCGAGACGCTGCTGGTAGTGCGGCGGGCGCAGGGGGGCCGGAACCAGCGTGTGTCGCTGGGTCCCCCGCGGATTCATATTTGCTGGATCACGATGGGCTCCTGCTGAAATACATAGCCACCGATGACGAGGCTGTGGACCCGTTTAAGGTGGTTATCCCCAAGAGTCTGAGAAGCGCACTGTTGCGATCATCTCATGACGAACCCTTGGCCGGTCATTTGAGTGGCTCCAAAGTTTTTGCGAAACTAAGCCAAACTGTGACCTGGCCTGGCATAAAGCGTGACATTTTTCGCTATTGCCATTCCTGCCATGTCTGTCAAACGGTGAAATCAAGGGGTGGCAAGCCGCCCGGGTTGATGAAACCAATTGACAGTGAGCGTCCATGGCAAGTGGCCACCTGCGATCTTATGGGGCCTTTCCCCAGGAGTAAGCAGGGGTTCACACACCTGATGGTAGTCGTCGATCATTTTTCGAAGTGGGTGGAGTTGTTTCCGCTTCGAAAAGTGACCGCGCGAGCAGTGCTGGAGAGGCTACAGGAAGTTTTTTGTCGGTTCGGCTTTCCGAAAAGACTAATTACGGACAACGCGTCCTATTTCACTGCTCGGGTGTTTGGTGCTACGTGCCGTTCCCTGGGAATTGATCACTGCACCACGTCGCCCTACCATCCCCAGTCCAATTTGACGGAGAGGGTCAATAGAACCCTCAAACCAATGTTGGCGGCCTTTGCCGTGAGTCAAAAGGATTGGGCAGACCACTTGAGTGAGCTCGCGTTCGCAATCCGAACCGCCGAGAATCGCTCGACTGGTTTCTCTCCCGCCTTCCTCAATTTTGGAAGGGAGCTGGCAAATCCGGTGACCAGTGTCATTCAATGTCAGCTCGGGGATGAGGAGGCGCCGGCAGACTGTTCTGCGTACGCTTCAGCACTTCGGGACAGGCTTTGTCGGGCTCTCTGTAGAGCAAGGCAGAGTTTGACTTCGGCCAGGGCCCAGCAGAAGGCTCAATACGACCGGAAACATCGCTATCTTTCATTTAAGGTAGGTGATTTAGTCCTGAAGCGCAACCACGCTCTTAGCGACGCGAGCAAGGGGTTCTCAGCCTCGCTCGCTCCTAAGTGGCTTGGTCCGTACCGAGTAGAGAAAGTTTGGTCTCCGCTCGCGTACTTGCTGAAGGATTCCCCTTCGGGAAAACTCAGCCGTGCCCATATCGGCGACCTGAACGCCTTTGCGTCGCGGTCCGACGAGCTCGCGCCGGTGCCCAGTGGCACCACCCGCAAGCAACAGGGCACACCGGGGGCGAAGGACCGCATTCGGACCACGCACCGGTACAACCTGAGGAGACGGTCACCTGTGTGATATCGCGCCTGACGGCGGACTTTTTCCGCCACCGAAGGCCCTCAGTAACATTGCTTAGCCTCAGTGGGTTAGCTTCTTTGCGGCCAGTGCACGAAAAGAAGCTGGCCCCAGCCCAGCTCTAGCCTTGTTGGCAGTGTTGTTCAGTGTGCATTTTTTTTTGTACGCATGCTGAGTGTAATTATTGTTTTTGTGTTTAAGTGTACAGTTGTGTAGTTCATTTTTTGTTACTTGTACATAGATTTTGACCGTTCTTGTTTTCTTCTCTGTGTGTTTTTTTCTTCTCGTTTTCGTTTTTTTTTTTGCCTTGCTTTTTTTTGCCAAGAGGGGGGTCGGTGACTGGCGTGTCCTGCAGCGCGGGGGGTGACAGTGGTCCCCTTGACTCGTTGGTGCGGTAGAGAGGGACGCTTCGCGCCTGGATCGGCGCGGCGCGTTGTGGCCGACGGGCGGCATGGCGGGCGGCGAGGAGTGAGGCGCGGTGCCACGAGGAGTGTGCGCGTGCGTTGTGTGTGCGCGCGTGCGTGCGTGCGTGAGGGCTGTTGCTCGTGAAGCAAGCTGAAGGAGCCGCACCAACTCCATCGGATCGCCGCGGATACCGATGGTGGACGGGACCCTATGACATCACGCCAGGAGCTCGGCTCTGCAGTCGCCGACGCCGCGCGAACGCCCTGCAACCGCCGCTGTGGCTGCCCATCCATCCTGCATACGGCGGCGTGGCCAGCTGACCTGGCAGTGTCCGGCCCCGTCCACCTGGAGTTCGGGACCACCACCACCACGAAAGCGACACTCATTCGGGTTCGCCGGCAACTTCGACGGAACAATGGTGAGCCCGTTCCTGCGTTACCTGGCCTGTAATCAAGCCTACGCTCACAACTCCCGCGACTTCGGCCACCGCCCTAGCCACAGAACTATACGCGCCGCGTTCTCTTCGCACCTCCGGACATTGTCCCGCGCTGGCAGCAGACTCTTTTGTTAATATTTCTTCCCCTCCCCCTTCGCGGCGTCATTTTCTTGTATTTTAGAGTGTATTTTTTTTTCATTATTTTTCCATTATCATTGTATGTATGTTTTTTTTGTACGCATAGTGCTTGCTGGGCTGAGGTAGCAATTAGCTAGTGCATGAAAGGCTCAGTTGTCTTTGGTGCATTAGCCCCTACCAGCTTCTTCGCCAGACTGGTAGGGGGGCAATTAAGGAGAGGAGGACGTGGGGATTTGGGGGAATTCGACGCGCCATGGCGCGGCCGCATTTCACCCATGTCTGCAATCCAAAAAGCCATGCCGTTCTTGCTCCGAACCAGTTTTAGCGGTGGCGCTCCACTCGCCATGGTTCGTGGGTGAGGGCGGAGCTAGTGACGTCACGGGAGTGGCCCTCGTGGCTACTGCCGTGACGGTACGGGCTCTCCTTCTCCTTGGGGACAGCGCCCGGTACGTACGATGCTCTCTCTCATCCGCCGACACCTTTGTGACTAGGATTGAGCTCACGCACGGCGCCTTTGCCCGTGCGGGGAGCGCGTACCTCGTGTTGTTTCCTATCCCGACGCTAAGCCTAAGAACGGGTGCCTAGTGCTCGCGCGAGGTCGTACCACGCCGAGCCGCACTCATCGAAGGCCCAAGCCGAAGGAGATTGCCCGAGCTCTCGCGAGTTGGCCCATTGGTTATCGCCAGAGCGAGTAGCATAGCCGCCGGGACTTTTCCTAGCGGCGCGTCCCAGCTTGAGCCTGTGCTCTCGCAGCGACGTGCTACAGGCGCCCCTAGCTGTATTTTTCGCCCTTGGTGCGGGACCCCTTTGGTTCCCCGCCGTCCCGGGACCGGGCGTTTGTGCAGTGTTGGGTGCCGTTGGAAACAATAAACGGTTTCCTTCATTTTAGGGCAATACTGTGTTTTTGCGTGCGTCGCTCGGTAGCCCCTTGTGGCCTGAGCTCGCGCGCAGCGGCGCTAGAGGCTGACGGCTGACGCGGCCCTGTGGCTCGCTAAGCTCGAACCCGCGGTGGTCGGTACTCCTGTGAGACCCGAAGACCCCACAGGATGTATGTATGGATGTATGTATGTAGGATGGATGGATGGATGGATGGATGGATGGATGGATGGATGGATGGATGGATGGATGGACGGACGGACGGACGGACGGACGGACGGACGGACGGACGGACGGACGGACGGATGGATGGATGGATGGATGGATGGATGGATGGATGGATGGATGGATGGAATTCGAATTGGCTGAAGTATAGGCAAATAATACTATTTACCTTAATAACAACTGTCTGGGGGAAAGCATTGGATAATTTTTTTCCGTAGTTCGTAATAGATGGGGCAGTACGGGCACGATTACATCTGGGTTGGGACGGAAAATATCGAAACATTAGGATGAGTGCTTTGCTGTAAATAGATTGATTGTCTAAGGCAAATTATAATAAATCCTGCGGTTTTACGAGCAATAACAACGATATAATTATGAGACACGTCGTAGTGGTGGGCTCCCGATTAATTTTGACCACCTGGGCATCCTTTCAACTTCCACACAATGCACGGTTCGCTCGACTACTCTCATTTCGTCGCCGTGGAAATGCGGCCGCCTCGGCTGGCATTCCAAGCCTCACCCTCGGGCTTAGCGGCACAACGCCAAAGTTACTGCTTTAGGGTGGGTAGAGCTGGGAGGCGTGAAAACCGGCCTCTTCAAGCTTGTCGGGATGCGCGATCACTTCACTGTGGCACTGTCGTCGGGGGAGGGGGGGGGTGCAACTGGAGAACAGCGAATTAGGGTCTCATTTATTTTGCATGAGTAACTGACAAATCGCGCAACATAAGGAAGAGAGAGAGAGAGAAAGGCAAAGGAAAGACAGGGAGCTTAACCAGAGATTATCTCCGGTTGGCTACCCTGTACTGAGGGAGGGGCAAGGGGATGCGATAGGTGAGAGAGAGAAAGGGATAAAAAAATAAAAAATTACCGACGATTACGTTACTTCCTAATGCGAAATTTGAGCGCAGCAAATAAGCTGTTTCACCTTTTCGATAGATTGAGGCAAAGAAATCGAGCAACACATGTATGCGCTATCACAGAATTTTTTTTTATTTTTCACACGTATTCCTTTAACAAAGACTCCACTAACAGTTCTTGACAGTCATGAAGGAAGCTTTGTGGTCGGAGAAATAGACTGATATATGTTCGACTTGGTACACCAATGCTTGATTCTCAAAGACGAGATCTATACAAGTGCCTCGCGAGGTTGTCACAGCCGTGGGACGCGTTACGAGCGAGAGGAACGGGATGTTCTCCCGCATAAGTGTTAGGAAATTGCTGTTTGTCTTTATGTCAACATTAAAGTCCCCCACTACTAACATCGGTGTTAGTAGTGGGGGAGCAGCAGCAGCAGCAGCAGACGGAGGACTTCCATCGGTCGTCTCGCTCATGGCTCAGAAAGAACTGGCAGATAATTTCGCAGTGGCGAACGGCAGTGGCAATTTCGGCTCGGGCGGTGCACATATACAGATCCGCCGCCACCGATCTGGCTCTCTGATTGCCACCGCACAGGGCGAACGGCAGCGGCAATTTCGGCTCGGGCGGTGCACATATACAGATCCGCCGCCACCGATCTGGCTCTCTGATTGCCACCGCACAGGGGTTGCATTGGAGGAGGAGCGAAGAAAGGAATTAAGTTCGAGCCGGCGCTTTGACAACCGGAGACTCGCAGGAAGAGGGGGGAGGGGGGCGGCGTGTACACCCAGCGGCAAACGATGGGGGCAGAAGCGCGCGCAGCAAGCGGACAACACGATAAAGGGAGGAGGGAAGAGATAGCAGCGACTGACTGATGCCGCTGACGCCGATAGTGAGTCAACCCCAGCTGCGGAGTTGGTTTCAGGGACAACGCCGCCGATGCCGACACAAACAATATGATACCCTCGCTTCCGCAGCGCTAAGAACCAGGTCTAGCCGTGGGAAGGTGGTCACGTATTCGTCGACGTGCCGGGGCCTACGTGAAATAACCGGCGCGTCGGCAACTGAAGAGCACCCTATCCGCCACACAAGAACAGGGGGGGGGGACCCTTTCCTCCTCTTTCTGCATGGCGGCGACGGTGTTCTATGCAGTCACGTTATCTTGACTCTCTAGCGGCGTCAGCGGCATCCAGCGGTATCAGTCGTTCGCTGCTAGCGCTGGGGGGATGAAAGGGGGGCGGAGCTGGTTACGAGGCCGACGACAACGCCGACGGCGACGCGAAACCCAGGAACGGACGCCAAAGAGCTGCGCTCTAAAAAATAAAAAATTGAGAACCTACACACACACACACGCACGTACACACTAACTGTTTCTGTGGGCACATGCACGCAGCCCGCAAAGGCATTCCTAGTGTTACGCAGTGTCACCGTACAATCCTACGTCACACAGTGCACAGTCACAATTTGTCAGACAGTCCCATGTCTTTTAAGTACCGCAGCAGCGCCTTCATAGCGGATCGCGCTGATGTTTGCGTAGGCCAGTTGCCAAGGATCTTGTTTTCTGTCATTGGGCGCTTGTCCAGTTTTTCTAGGGTGGCTGAGAGGACTCTTTGCTGACAAAACAGAAGCTCCCTGGACTGATGTATGATGTCGACATTCTGCCACTAGCGGACAATGCATGTGATTTAGACACTTGCGAATATTTGTGGCAACGCAGCGACAAACCTAGGCCTTACGTTTAGCGCAGAGAAATAGATTATTATGATCTTTAATGAAAAGACAAATAATTACATGGTGTCAATTCAACAGCAAGTCATATGTATGGTCAAACCATGTATATATCTATGCGTATATACAGGGTGTCCCACGTAGCTTGAGCCAAACATTAAAAATATGCAAATGCAACATAGCTGAACGTCTTTTCAGCTATGTTGCATTTGCATATTTTTATGCAACGTAATGTTTGCCATCGATTGGAGATACTCAGATTATGTCTTTTTTCATTCGGCTTAATTAGCTAATTATCCTTAATTAATTTATCAACTTCTCAGATATTATAATTCGATCAAAAGTGTCAATGAGAAAATTGTGTAGCAACATGAAAACTCCCGATACAGCTTTCTCTTGCTAAATACGTGCTACATAAAACTGTTTTTGCGAGCGTGAAAGCAGCCCACAGATTCACGCGAAATTGCCGCGCGACTGGCCGCTCGAGGCACTATACATGTATTCGTGGCCTTTTTCCACTTTCGGAACAACACTTTTATGTAGCCGAGCAACAAAAAGCTGTATCGGGAGTTTTTCACGTTGCTCTACGATTTTCTCATGGATACTTTTCATATAATTAGAAAATTTGAGAAGTTGATTAATTAAGACTAATTATTTCATTAGCTGAAATAAAAAGAATATCCAGCTACGTTATAATTTACATATTTTTAATGTTTGGCTCAAGTTACGTGGGCTACCCTGTATAAACGTATAGGTATTTACATTGTTTGACTATGTGTATGACTTGCTGTTGAATTGACACCATGTATTTATTCGTCTTTTCAATAAAGATCATTATTTACTATTTCTCTGTGCTAAACTTAAGGCCTAGGTTTGTCGCTGCGTTGCCAGAAATTTACACAGAGTCCACGTGAGAGAGATCGTGATTAGGGAGATGAAGAGGCGCTATATTGTGCAGCAATGAATGAATGAGTAAATGAATGAATGAATGAATGAATGAATGAATGAATGAATGAATGAATGAATGAATGAATGAATGAATGAAGAAAATAGAGTACCGAGCACCGGGAGAAGCACATCTTAGAACATTGCGAAAGGGGCGATGGACATCAAGAGAAAAAAAGTGAAGATTCCTGGTGGCAGGCGGAGTCCCAATTAAGGGTCTAGAGAATACTAGAGGGCGTTGGTGAAATCAATTGAATTCCAGTGTAGTTGCGTCATGTGGCGAGCAAACGATTGCAGTCGCCACCCAACATCCATCCTTTGCAGTGGTACAGGCGCCCGCAGTTCATGGTAATAAACGCCTCCTGAGTACCATTCTTGGCAATTATTTCGTCATCGGCCGTACCTCGTTGCGTATTTCTTAGCAGCAGGCGCTGTGAATTACAACTCCGTTGTCGTGACAACTTACAACTTAGAGAACAAGTCGTACTTATGACTCTTGCGATTGTGGGAATACTAACAATATGGGTTCAGCGAAACGCTATTCTAAAGAGGCAGTTTGGAATAGCGTATCTCGACTTACATACGTAGGAGAGATGCGTTACATATGTTAAACGTAAGCAACACTACCGCGTGTTACTGTGCGCGTCCATTCAGAACTGAGTTTACGGTGCGGGAACGCCAGCATGATAGGACGTTAGAAGACAGGATGCTGTTTTGGGTCTCCTGACAAACTTATCCAACTCATCAAAATGCATTAGGAACCATCCAGTCGTTTCTAGGTCGACGCGTCTCGTTATATCTACGGAGACTGTACACAACGCGAAGCTCCACGTTCGGCTCCAGGAGCACAGCATTAACCGCTTGGATGGTAGACTGCGCTCGGAGGAAAATGTCTGGGGAACTGTAGACTGTATACGAACGCTTGCGACTGTTAGCGGTCATTGCTATTGAAGTTTGTCCACTCTGGCCATCCATTCACTATTCTTGTTATCTTTACCTTTATCTTTTTGCTTATCGTTCCCTCGTTTTTCCTCTAGTTGGTATCAGCGTGCAAAGCAGGAACTCAAATGAATCGTTTCGAAGTGGACGGACCTTTAAATATGCTAAGGATACTTTTTGTTGAATTTCCCTTTTCTGCCGTCGGGTGAAACCAGAATAATAAGCAGTAAAATTTTCTTTTCTCTTGAGACATCCTGCTAATATCCAAGTTTCTATATTTTGGAATCTAATGGAGGAAAAGTTCGGTTGTGATTTATAAAATATTGTGTTAGAAGAGTAAACGCAAGTGGAGGAAAAGTCTATGGTCCATTTACCCGTATTCACTCAATGAAAATATAGCATGTCTTTACTGTCACGTAGAAGTGATAGTGAAGAGCAAAGACAATTAAAACATTGTGAGTCGCGAATCCAACTCCATATTTCGCGCATTCGTCGTCTGAAAAAGAAGTAACGCTCAAAGCACAACGATAGCGGCGCGCACTGTTTCGCTTTTACACCGAAGTGGCATACGGCTAGAGTTCCGTGCATTTTTGTTCTCCGTAAACAAAAACTATTGTCATAAATGGTGCATATCTCCGTAAAAATTCATGCTCCCGTAAGCAAGCAAAATATGCAATGCCTCATAGCCCCTTAAGGCAGAGGCTACAAGCACTCAGCAAAATGAAGCGAACAGTGCTTAAATCCTTTCTAATCACGCATGCAACATACAAAACAGCATGCTAGAAAATGTCATTATCAATGGCTCGTACCCCCGTGGGCAATGGCTCATACCCCAGTGAGCAAGCAAAAAATGCAATGACTCATAGTCATTGCATCGGTTAGGGGTCCACAATTCACTATCAGAAATAATCGAAGCGCAGACCAAGGCACAGGTCGTGCGGCTGTCGACCACTAGGGCCGGCAGACACATCCTAGAAGAAGCAGGGATAAATGCAGAGGCAGAGTGCAACGCTCGCAAGGTTGCGCTCAACGCGGCGGTCAGGGGTACTTTCAAGGTAGAACTGCTTCCGAGAAACGTCCACCCGCAATTCAACGAGGGGCGCCGGAAGGCGAGGGCCCGAGCACTGCTGAAATCGACCGCCAACTGCCCGGGCCTGGCGGCATTTGTAGACGCGGCCCAGTACGGGCGCAGCGACCGGTACGCGGCCGTCTCGATATATACGCTGGGATGGTACGATAACTAACGCAGCATCGGTCAAGGGAGTAACGTCCGAAGTGGCCAACCAGGTGGCAATAGCCATGGCAATGAGGGACCCCGAACTTTCTTACGTCTACACAGATTCGCGATCGGCGGCCAGAGCATTCGCCTCGGGCTCGATATCGCGGGAAGCGGCGGCCGTGCTCGGCAGCGAGGGAGCCGCGGGTCATCACATCGTCAAATGGTTTTCAGCCCACATGGGGGCCGATGGGGGCAGGGGGCGGCAGAAAGTTAGGTGGGCGGATGAGATTAAGAAGTTTGCAGGGACGGCATGGCCACAGTTAGTGCATGACCGGGGTTGTTGGAGAAGTATGGGAGAGGCCTTTGCCCTGCAGTGGGCGTAACCAGGCTGCTGCTGCTGCTGCTGCTGCTGCTGATGATGATGGGGGCCGACGTGCACCCCAAATTTCCCAACGCCAACGAGCTGGCGCACGGACGCGCGCGAGGACTCGCGAACCGCGGCGATCGTGGCGAGCTAAGCGGCGGGGAGGGAGGGGGGCACCGAGACCCGCCGCTCACATTCAACGAAATAACAACGCACGTCAGCTGTGGAGGAGGACTTTCCCGCTCCCCCACGCTAAACTCACTAGACCACAGTCATCGATATTCAAAATGCTTCAGACAGGGTCGTTCCCCTCGAGAGGCAGACTGAGCCGTTATTCACCAGAAGTACAGCCGCAATGTCCGGATTGTGGCGAATCGTACTGCTCGCTAGCGCACATGCTCTGGCAATGCTCCGCGTTAAGCGGCACCGTGTTCACTAAAGAAGAAGACTGGGTGGACGCCCTGCGAAGCGACGACCACCAGACCCAGCTTCGGGCCGTCCAGAGGGCTCACGAAAGAGCGGAGGCTCACGGGCTTCCCGTCCCAACGTGGGTGCGGCCTGTGACCCCTGCCGACCACTAAACCAAGAGTGGGTGGGGAGGGGTTCCTCAGGACTGAATAAAGTGATTTCCTCCTCCTCATAGCCCCGTGATGTTCATAGCTACTCAATTTGCATGAATTAGCTGCGATGACACTGCCTCCGTTGTCGTCGGTGATTTTAATGTGTATGTGTGGGTACGGAAAAGGGAGCGCTTTACGCGTTCCGTGTTCCAGACATATCCCTTGCGATGTCACACTGATCTGACCCAACCGACCACCCAGCGGCGTACGTGCATCGATTTGACATTATCAAAGAATGTGATTGCAGTTGCGAGTGAAATAATGACGACCCATCAAGACAATAAACGAGTTTGTACCTTTTGTTCAAAATTATGTGTTACCTCCGTGTCCTGTGCTAAACAGCTTCGCTGGTCAACCACTTTCACGTAGTAGAATGGCTCATGACTTTATTTATTTATTTATTTATTTATTTTTATTTATTCCTTTTTCTCTTTCTTTCTTTCTTTCTTTCTTTCTTTCTTTCTTTCTTTCTTTCTTTCTTTCTTTCGATCTTTGTTCTCTCTTTCGTTCTTTCGTTCCTTCTTTCTTCCTTCGTTCTTTTCCCCTCGTGTCTTTATTTATATTCAGCCATTGCATTTTTGCTTGCTTACGAGGGTATAAGCCATTCCTGATAAAGTCGTTTTTTTTTTTCGGGAATGAGCCATTGCTGCTGGTATATTTTGTACCATTCATTTAGTTTTCTTGCATCACTATTCTACTTGGTATCATTGTACTGGACTCCGCTTTATTTTCGGGTATGAGCCATTGCTGCAAGCCACTTGAGGCCTTCGCCTTAAAGGGCCCCTGAAACGGTTCGGACAAATTTTGTAGGCGCGTAGGGTACAGCTTAAGTAGAACATTCGCACCACAGTTTAAGTGAAGCGTTACGTATTAATGGAGGTGCAAGCGATTAGAAGTTACCCTCCTCCCTAGCTATGCTTTTCCTCCTCAACTCGCTCGCTGAGCGAGCGGCGCTAAGCTCCGCCTTCACTGGTTCAGCGTCACGATGCGACGTCACATCGCTCACTTCCGGTTGTTTAGGAGCACGCCCCCTCCCGCGCGAGACCTCTCCGCTAGCCGCTTGGCCGTCGACCGAGAGCTATCGAAGCAGCATGCGTTGCGAGCATTCTGTCGTAGCGCCGAACGTGTCCGGTACTCCGCTAAAAACAGGCAAGCTGGTCATTTCGGCAAATGACTGGAGGCATAAACTCAAGCTGATGAAGGAACTTTAGCGTAGACGTACGTGAGCAGCCTGATCGGTCTGCACGGTCCAGACACTTGCTGGCGCAGCGCTTAACCAGTCAAACAAAGCGCTAATATTGCTCTAACCAAGTGTAAAGCATTTTAAACATTTATAATCAACGTGTTGGTGATTACACTCCTGCGAAAAATACACACCAGCAGCAAAGAATACACTTCGTTGCTGCTACTGTGTATGGTTGAGCTCTGTGCCACCAGGTGGCTGCACCGTGTAGACCATTTACATTTGCCCTTCTGCTCATCTCGTGGCTCATCCCGGCACAGTCAAGCGGCCAGACCCTGTCCCCTTGCGCTTGCGTTTGCCCTAATACTGGACTCGCGGTTTGCAGTTCGCTAGGTTTGCAGTCCACAAGGCAACAAAGTCGAATCATAGTTCTCGCGAAAAAACTGAGACCGACTCTGACCGCGGAGCTCTCGTCAAAATGGAGTACGTTGTAACACAAGCAGACGACACTTGCTGTGTGCCGGAAGTGCTGAAGTGTACTAAAAAACTATTCTTGTTTTTTCTCTTTAAGTTATTTTCTTTTTACAAAAACAAAGTAACTAACATTCCAACTATTACGAGCATCATTTGTTCACCATAAAGCTGGAAAAATTATCGACCACGCGCCCTGGTCAGCCAATCAGATAGCTCGCCCATGTGACGTAATATGGGTTATTTGCATCATATGGGTAGGGGCGGCTTAAAATTCCGCCGAGCAGTGCGCTGCGATCGGCAGCGATGGGTATTTTTAAAACCTTATAATAAATTACACGCTTTACGCAGAGCACTTAGATGCATCAATTAATGATCAGAAGAACCTACTCTAACGACTCAGTACGTTTGTAGAAAATCGCCAAAATCGTTTCAGGGTCCCTTTAATAAACCAATATTTCGTGTGCCAATGTAGCCGTGCGGTTTGGGGCTGCTTCCACCACGGGCACTAGGTCGGAACTCGTGTTTCTCTTGACTGCATACGTATATCAGCATTAATTGAAAAAAGAAGATTGTGGTATTTTTTCTTTGTGTGTTAACAATAGATAGTTAAAATATGTTCCGCAAAGCACTCATCCCAATACTTCAGTACCTTTTGTTCTAACACACACATGCGCGTTACTCTATTTGATACAACGTACTAAAATTTTTTTCCATTGCTTTCTACCAGGCAGCTGTTTTTATTTTTAATGACGCCAGGAAACCGAGCTAATGCCTCCAACGCTCATATATGTAATCGGGAGCGCGCACAATGTTCTCGCACACCTTGCGTGATATACCGTACACTCTTAGGCAAAGGTACACCATTTGGGGTGTATCTCTGCCACACAACGATAATCGTCATCTGCCTTGCTTGGTTTCCTTTCTTGAAAACGCCGCTCCCGCTACTTTTCTGTCAGGAATGCTATGTCATGCTGATAACGGGCATTCCGTTCGTTACTGGGAATCACCGGGCTCGCCGGGTTAAAGAAAGGAAACGCGGACAAGACAGATGACGATTATCGTTGTGTGGAAAAAGGATGTAATTTTGCTTAAGAGTGTAGCACTGAAGTGCTCCTATAACATAGGGGAGCCCGTCGTAAAAGCAGAAGTGTACTGTTGGGCACATGTGCTTATGTTGATGAACTTGAATTGTGCCCGTCCAAGCATTCGCATCTGCTTTATCAGACGCGTACTGCACCATGAACATTCAGGCAGTTATTTTTGCACGGCACCAAACCTTAATAGAGCAACGTAAATCTTGCTGTCATTATCGTTATCATTCGAGTGTTCAAATTGGTAGCCTCTAGATACGGAGTGAGTTGAGCAGTTGTTTGTGTAATAAACTAAGGTAGGATAATTAAACTGTCAATAATTTATCTTGGGCGGCTAACGGAAATGAGTAGCTTGGAGCCAGTCCTCGAGATTATCTAGCTGAGCGAATAATTATTAGATGCTTCTGTTTTGCACAAACGGTTTGCAGGTAAACTCTGAAAGCATAACTGATGTTGAAAAAGAACGTTTTTAAGGGCGACCTAACCGAGCCCAGTCTTTTGTGATAATGTCATCAATGGCATCGCTCCGTGAGTACGTTCCTTGCGGCTAATCCGCTTTCGATGTACATTTTTTTTTAAATCAAGCAGTTTAAAGCTTTAATGTCAATACAACAGCGAATGTGTGCTGCCGAAAGCTTGCTTGGTAGAAGAAGGGATGCGCGAGGCAGTGATGGTGCAGATTTAGCGCGTCATCGTCGTAAAGAGACCGGGTTGCCGCCGAGGCAAGGAAGATAACGAACGCCAACCGCTAGCAGCTCCTCGCGGGACCGTGCCAAGGGTGCTGGTACCACCGAGACAAAATACAGGGCGGCAATACTGATGGCACAGGCGCTTTCACAGCGAAGCTGCGTACCTGTGCCCCGAAATGCATTTGTCGTGTCAGGGAGCAAAAATGTGGGCCCATCCTTGAGGTTCTGGAGTATCGGGCTGTCATGCGGCGGAGGTGAAGCAGGCTTCAAGTGCTCCGCCAATAATAATAATAATAATAATAATAATAATAATAATAATAATAATAATAATAATAATAATAATAATAATAAGAAGAAGAAGAAGAAGAAGAAGAAGAAAAAGAAGAAGAAGAAATTAATAAAGATGCATTGTTTCCTGTCGATGGGTATGCTGGAATCGTTTGCGAACCGCACATGGTCTCACGCGCAGACGGCATTCCCATATATGCGAAGGAGGAAATGTGTGTACAACCATACAACCTTGACTCGTAAGAGGAGAGGGGCACCTACTATGGGGTAGTCTGTGCCGTACAAACGAAAGAAAGAATTATGATATCCACTGTCTATATATATTCAGGTACACCCAAGTGTGGTATCGAGAAGTTCATAACCACGCACTTTGCATTGGTTATCCGTGATGACGCTACCCTTGTGATCACCATTGGAGACTTCAATGTGGGCATTTCAAAACCAGAAAAGAAATGGTTAACTGAGTTTGTGCAAGAACAATTTGGTTTGAAATTTTACACCCATCCATGTAACTCAATTAAGTCACAACGGTTGTGTATAGATTCTACTTTGACCAGGATTCTGTCTAAGGTTGCAACCGGACAAACCCGTATATATCACAGAAATCACAAGGCCATCGTTACTACCATTACCAAATGGTGAAAATAAATACATGACTCCGTGTCTAATCCTGTGTGATGTGCTACAGCTTAGCTGGTCATCCATCATCACAGAGTGGAATGAATCCTAACATTTTTTTTTCTTTTTGCGTCGGTTTCGCTTTCAGAAAATGATAATGGTATAAAGGCAGTGCCATTCGTTCTTCTCTCTGTGGATATGCATAAGATTCAAGTAACCTCGATATCCGCGTCATGCTTGCTTAGTGTCTGTGGTGTTGGGCTGCTAAGCACGAGGTCGCGGGATCAAATCCCGGCCACGGTGGCCGCATTTCGATGGGGGCGGAATGTGAAAACACCCGTGTACTTAGATTTAGGTGCAAGTTAAGGAGCCCCAGGTGGTCGAAATTATTCCGGAGTCTCCCACTACGGAGTGCCTCATAATCATATTGTGATTTTCACACGTACAAACCCCATAATTTGAATGTCTATATTTCATTTGCATCCGAAAGTAGGTACAAGTAAGGAAATGCTAGCTTCTCACGCACACCTACACACACAAACAGATATTCACCTCTCTCTCTCTCTCTCTCTCTCAAGCATACAGTCGCACAGATGACAGGAACGTTTGCCTCCATGCACATTTACACGCGCCCACGCATGTACACACGAAGAAAAATGTGCGCACGCACGCACACGGAAATGCACGCATACACAAACGCGCGTATTCTCGCAGACGCATAAACGCGCCGGTGCGCACGCAGATTCCAATACGGAGACACAAGCACAGGCAAACACACAAACTCAAGTACACGCGCATGCACGCTCAAGAGGTGCACACGCATAGGCACTCCCTCTCCTTCCCTGCTGCCTCTCAACACGCTACTGCGTGCAGAGTGAATCACACTTGCCCTGCAATTACAGTTCCAACGCCATCTCTAGTAAATCGCCTTACGGTTTGAAGTTCGTGCTTCTTGAAGTCAATAGGGCTATATTTTTATCTACACGTAAGGCTACGTAAGGCTACAAGAGTGTAGTTAGTGTAGGAAGTTGCCATTTTTTACTTGACGTAGAATAGTTTGGCTCCGCCTACGTACACGAAGTCATTTTTTATAGCTGTAGTGTAGCATGAAAACTACACTTTCTACACTGCGCTTTCGATAAATGCATGCAGTGGACGTCAAACAATATTAGTGGTATAGCGAAAATAGTACATACTCGCTGCAAAGACGGTCGCGAAGTGCTTGCGTGACCATGTGTCACAGAGGGAGGTGAGCTAATGTTACAAGAAGGTAAAATTATTCATGGATGGTGCAGGCTGTTTCAGACTGCGCGCTGACTTCGTGCACTGCGCATTCGCCATGTATTTAGCTGCAGTTTGTATAGATTTGTTGTCGAAAGAAAAATCGTACACTGGAGTTTAGTTTCAGGGTAGCGTGATGCGGGTAATGCTATGGTCGTCCGCCTGCTCGTGAGTCCCCGATACCAGCGTGTGTGACGGCGATCCCTGCTCCTGGAAGGGGCAATGGCAAGCGGCTACGAATAAAACTCGATGCGACGCTTCTTTGGGTGTAGTCACCGCTAACACAGAAATATGTAGCCGGTAAGTGCGAAGTCAGGCGTTTTTCGTCTGCTGGTGCCGAAGACGACGCGCAGTCTCCTGTGATTGGCTACAGCCCAGTAGCGAAGTGCAGCACACGACCTCATAACCTCTGCCCAGCACTACACTCGTCTACACGAGCCTGCACGAAGTGAAGGTTAAAAAAAATAGCCCTAAAAAAGTCGCCCTAAACAATTTGCTCCTAAAGTGAAATGTGACTTCACCGCCGATCCCTGACCAAAACCCTGCTCTAATGCACCACCGATGTTCCTACAAAGTGCCATAAGCACATATATTGTTAGAAGGGGTTGCAACGCCCACAGTCATCTCGTCGTAGTCCCTCGACCCAGGAACGTGCACAAACAAAACTCTTGCTTGGGCTAGTTGGTTCATGCTTGAATGAATAAAGGCAAGGCGCAAAAGACCAGGACTGAAGAAGGACACAAACGAGGCGCCAGTCTTGTCGTTTGTGTCCTTCTTCAGTCCTGGTCTTTTGCGCCTTGCTTTTACTCATTCAACCAGGAACGTATTCCAGGACGTACAATCATGATGTCGATGAGCGGCTCCAAATGTATAAGAGCATCAGCGCTCACAACAGGGGGTACATAAGTGTTATGCTGGCTAACATTATTTTCTACCTGAAAGGAATGCTATGGCTCTGCTTTCGAAACCACAAGGAAGAACTGATGAGCTGGAAGCAATGTAAACAAAAGCTCCACGAGTTGCTCGGGACACCTGTTGGCCGACAGCTAGCTGCGAAAAGGGAACTTGAGTCCGGCGTAGAGGCGTCAACCGAATCATGTTCTCAACCTTTGCCGAAAGGTTTACGAGAGCATGTCAGAAGAAGACAAAGTGAACCACGTACTGAAGGACATAGCAGACGACGCTTGTCATCTTTTCGTGCATAAGATTTTTTCCACCATAGCCGACGTCATTAATGAATGTCGATGCATCGAAAAAACAAAATGTCGTCGCATCGCACACCAGTTGATCCGTCTTCAAAATACGGCTGCTACTTCTTCGTGTGAAGACTTTCGCTCTGCCATCAGCCGTCAACGCCTGAAAGCCTCTTCCGTATAGTTCGCCGGAAGATCGGAGCCGCGGCACCGGTTGGCTTCCAGACCTCTTCGAACTATTCCGACCGACGATTTCCTTTGTGCAGTCTGTTGTGCGCGACGAGTTGGCGAACCTTAGAATTCAATCTCTCTATTCCGTCAACCGAGCGGATACCTACATTTTTCTACGATCTCTTCTTCGCGAGGCCATTACCCCTGTCGGCCTTTTCGCAACCCAGGGGATTGGCGAACATTCAATGACCGGCCGATATGCATCAAGTGCCGGCGTGTTGGCCACATTTCCCGCCACTGCCGCAATACCTGGACGTCATGCCAATATCAGTCTGTGCTCCAACCTTACCGCCACTCGCCAGGTACTCGTCTATCACCACAAGATTCCACAGAGCCATACAACTCTACGCAGGCGTCCTCATCTACACGGCAGAGTCGTTCACCCTCACCGTGACGACCCCTGTCTCGCTCACCCACTATTTGCCGTTCTGCGTCCCCACCCTGTACCTGCACTCTACGGGAAACTGGCGGGTGCATCTTCGAGAGGTGACGCTGCTAGAACGACCGGGATTGCAATTGCTCTGCTAACCTTACTGACGGAAAGGAATTTACTTGATGCGACGTAGATGGTGTCCCTGTTGCTGTTCGGCTTGTTACAAGCACGCGCATCTATGTGATGTGCGACCAGCTTCGTAGACAGCTCATTTACGTCCCGACCCCTGCGGCGTCCTGTCATGTGCGAGTCGCCAGCGGAAGAACGCTGCCCACAACAGGAATATGTGCCGTTCGTGTTGGTGTCTCTGGCCGCCAAACATCTGTTTTGTTTACTGTTCTTTAAGAGTATCCCCATGACGTTATTCTAGGCCTTGATTTCCTATCCGCTCACACCGTCCTTATCTACTGCTCCGCTGGACTTCTTCACCTTGATTTACTTTGTCCTGACTCTCCTCAGGAAGTTCCCAGCAGGCTCTTCTTCGCTGAGCACATTCGACTCGCCCCACGAGCCATGTCCTGCGTCCTGCTTTATACAGCTGCACCTGTGCCTGATGGTGACGGTGTTGTGTCTCCTCTCGCGGAAGTACTCCTTGCTCATCACGTTGCTTTTCCGCGACACGTCGTCAGTATCACCAAAAACTCTACGAGTCTTCATCTCGTCAACTTCGGAATCAGTGACCATGTCCTACCACAGGGCATAGCCTGTGGTAGGACATAAAAAAGTGTCGCGTTCAGCCACACTTTTGACCTGGGTAGCCTTTTAGGCCAGACCTCTCTCACGACACACTATTCTGACATGGGTGACGCACACCTTATTCACAGGCGACCATACCATCGGTCCTGGCACGAACGACAAGTCATTCAAATGGAGGTTGAGAAGATTCTCTCTCGATGAATGGTAGAACAATAATCCAGTCCTTGGGCGTCCCCTGTCGTTCTAGTTAAAAAGTACACCAGCTGGTACTTCTGCGTGGAGTACCGGCACCTCAACAAGATCACCAAGAAAGACGTTTATCCTCTACCACGCGTTGACGACGCCCTCTACTGCTTCCACGGTGCGAAGTACTTTTCTTCCATCGACTTGGTTTCGGTTACTGGCAGACTGCGTCGACGACATGGACCGACAGAAAACCGCCTTTATAACACCCGATGGCTTATACAGGTTGAAATTTATAGCATTCGTCTTATGTAATGCTCCATCTACTCTTGAAAGCATGGTGGACACACTCCTTCATGACTTCAAGTGGCCTATCTGTATTCGTTACTTAGATGACGCCGTCGTTCTTGCTCCTACATTTGCCACGCACCAGGACTGCCTCTCGCTCGTTCTTTCTGCTTTTCCCAATGCTGGCCTTCAACTTATTTCGTCTAAATGTCACTTCGGATGCCGCTAAATTACTATCCTCGGTCATCTTGTTGATTCAACTGGTGTGTGTCCAGACCCGGGCAAAGCTCGTGTCGTACAGAAGTTTCCCGTGCCAACATCTGCTAAAGATGTCCGGAGCTTCGTGGGCTTGTTCTGGTACTTCGGCCGCTTCATGCACAATTTTGCGGAGGTCACCCACCCTCGGCTCTTCCGAAGGCAGACGCTTCATTTTCTTGGGGACCTGAACAAGCAACTGCTTTCTCGAAGTTTATCTCTCTCTCCTTCCATCTCCATTTTTTCTTGCGCACTTCGACCAGACTGCTCCAAGAGAAGTCCGCACAGATGCCAGTGGGTGATGGAAACGGTGCCATTTTTTGCCAACGTCAACGACGCCACGACCGCGTCATTGCCTACGCCAGCCGTCTGCTTTCTCCAGCTGAGCGGAATTATTTCACTACTGAACGTGAGTGCCTTGCACTACCCTAGGCAGTGGCGAAATCTCGCCTTTGCCTATGTGGTCGGCCCTTTACATTCACCACAGATCACCATGCGCTCTGCTGGCTTTTGTCCCTCAAAGACCCCCCCGATCGCCTATAGGTCACTGGACGCTACGCTTACAGGAATACTTGCACACAGTCGCTTACAAGTCCGATCATTTATACCAAGATGCCGACTGCTTGTACTGCAACCCAGACGATGTTCCTGCGACCTATGCTTCTGCTCTCTATTATTGCTATCTACTTAGCTGACCTCGCTACCGAACAGCGCCGATATCCAAGTACACGTGGTATCATGGAAAAGTTCACAACTAGGTCATGTGATCGTTCTTTTGGCATGTTCCTACGCAAGGACGGCGCTTTATATCGACGTAGCATATACCCCAGTGGATCTGAGATGGTGCTGGTCATTCCCCGGCATGTTCATTCCACTGTTCTCTCCAAGCCGCACGATCTACCAACTTTTGGTCACCTCGGGGAATCAGTACATACGACCGTGTCCGGCGATGATTCTTTCGGCCTGGTTTGTACCGATCTGTCTGCCGCTACATCGCCTCTTGTCAGTTATGTCAACGCCAGAAGAACCCATCTGTGCTCAGTGCTTGTTTACTCCTGCCTCTTGGCGCGCCTATTGAACCGTTCTATCGCATTGGTGTAGACCTCTTGGCACCTTTCCCCACATCTGTCTGATGCAACAAGTGGATTGCTGGCGCAACAGGTTATACAACTTGGTTCATGGTCACCAGAGCCCTTCCAATGGACGTAGCCTACTTCCTGTTGCACAACGTCATTGTTCATCACAGTGCTCCTCGTGATCTAACTCCTGACAGGGGTCGCGCCTTCCTCTTTACAGTTGTGGGAGACTTCCTCCGTTTTTATTCTACCAAGCACAAATTTACTAATGCACGCAATTTGCAGACGAATGGTCTTACGGAGCGGCTTAATCGAACAATAACAGACATGCTCTTCATGTATGTTTCTGTTGACCATCGTGACTGGAATACTGCTCTCCCGTTTGTCATATTCGCGTACAATTCATCACGCCACGACACTGCACGTTACTCGCCATTTTATTTGTTGTGCGGCGGAGATCCAGTATTCCTTTTTAATACAATACTGCCTACTGCTCAAGAGTCCCTGTCTCAGTATACAAGCGATGTCATTGCTCGAGCCCAAGAAACACGCCAAGTTGCTCACAGTCGCCTTTGTGCTTATTAGAACAAGTGGAAAAGCATTTGTGACAGTAGTCACCGGGACGCCGATTATATTCCCGGGGATCTTGTCTCTTTGTGATCTCCCACCCGCCGTTTCGGCCTCTCGGATAAACTGATGTCCCACTACGCCGGCCCTTACCGAGCCCTATGTCAGGTAACCAACGTAACCTACGAGATGTCTCCAGTCGCACCTACTACTCGCTCCATCCAGACTTCCCATCAAGTCGTTCAGGTCAGCCGCCTAAAACGCTACCAGTCCTTTTCTGCCTAGAAAGCAGCGGGACGGCGTTTTTACGACAAGTGGAAATATGTGGCGCAGCTCTGAGCAAAGCTGAGGAAGATGAGCACGAACTTAGGCCTCAAGAAGTGAACGCTTCAATGACTAGCCTGCTGTAGGCTTGGCTTTGCCAATTACTGTAAGTTACTGTGCATTCTGTAAATAAAAAAGAATTATGGGGTTTCACGTGCCAAGACCACGATCAGATTATGCGGCACGGCGTAGTGGGGGAATCGGGAAAATTACGTCCACCTGGGCATCTTTAACGTACACCTAAATCTATGTACATGCATGTCTTCGCATTTCGCCCCCACCGAGCTACAGCCGCAATAACGTAAATACGCTACCCGTCTTGCTTATTCTCTCAGTAAAAATATTATTCTTAACCTAACTTAACGGGAATCTTTAGCTCCTTGAGAAATGAGCAATTCTTTCTTCTTACAACCAGTGCACCGCAATTCATGAGTTATGTTGAACCTAAAAGGAACAGTTAAAATGACATTTCAAAAAGTGAATTTTTCTTTAGCTTCCACTTGTTTTTAAATTCTAGAAAAATACGAAATTTCAAGGAACAATACTTGAAGTATACGACTGTACCTCTACAACTAAAAACAATGTCGGAATTCTGTAAGCGGCACCTAATATTTGATTTATAGCGGACAAAAATGATATATCATATGCCACCCTGAAATACACCACTAACTCTTGAATATGGCATTCGCGAAATTTTTGCAGGCGTTGTAACAACTTCACCTAAGTTATAAATTCATACATCGAATTTGTCCGATTAAGTTACTCCAAGGGATGCAGTTTTGAGGGATGAGATATCAGTTTTTATCCGAAACTAACGGATTGGTAAACTTCGTACTTCTTTTTTTTTTGCAGATTTACCGATTCCCGATAATTCTTGTCAATGATGTCATGGCTGAAATCAAAATTATTATTGCAGCGATCACTGTGGTCTAACGTTCTCTCTTGAATGGAACAATTCTCATTCAGATCGGTTGAGCGGTTGAGCGATTTTCCCATAAAATCCTTTATGCATTTTACATGTATTTCAGCAGCCGGCATCGAAGAAGGGCCCGAGCTAAACCTTCTTATTGAATCACACCGGTTCTATAAGAAACCCACAAAACATAACGCTGACTATACGGAAGCCCGCGGCCGCAGTCGTGCACAAATAATGATAAACCATGAAGAAAGGAAACCCAATGCAATCTTTGCTGGAGCCATTATCTCGGCCAGACATCTCCCCCGGAATGCTGACGATCTTTCTGGCAAGGTGTCTAGCAATATCGTCGATTCATTTCAAGTTGAGAAAGTAGCAGGTTCTCTTCAAGATAAGGCTGATACATAAGCGCGCTTGTTCCCAAGTGCCGAGGTGAAGCAACAGTCTCAAGGTGCGCTTCTTTTTACTGTGTTTTCTTTAGTTGTGCGTCATGGCATACGTCATGGCGCGAATTTCAAATCTCTATGGTCGATACGCCACGTGGTGGCGAAGAAAGAAACTAAACGCATGTCCATAATTCCTGGCTATGCCAGAAAAAAAAAAAAAAAACACGGCTGCAGTTTTTCAGAAGATGCGTAGTCATCCGCCAAAGAAAACGGTGAGTACAGTTCTCACTCGTGTTGTCCGCAGGCTCACCGCGGACCTGTCGCGAACTATGAAAACTGCAAAAGCGAACTGACAAGGTCCGTGTTTCTTCGTCTAGACATACCATCAGGCTTGACATGCATGGAGGACCGGACTGCGGCTCAATACGTAGTGTGATGGCCGAATCACGCTTCACCCGCCTGCTCAAGACGAACCGAAAGAGTTGGGCCCGTGAGCCGACAGTATGGCACAATTACTCTCCTCAGTCGACAAACCACAGGCTGCAGTTAGTGACGTCAATATTTATATGTATAATTACATACTTTGCGTCGGAGAAAGTGATTTGCTGACACTTTTTAGGCTTTTACCACCACTCCGTTCTTTCAATTTCAGACCCATCAATTCGCTGCGCTCATATTGCTTCGAACATATATGTTCACGAAAGATTGCAGACGTGGCAGCTCACTGAAAGAAATTTCGTTAAATAAAGCAAAAATGTTTACTTTTCTGATCAAGCGCCGTGCTTGTTCCAGAACTGTGAAATGCGTCGCCGGTGCTATAGAGCCGCCTTGTAGTAAAAAAGTAAGTCAGCATGTCTTCGCTTGCGTGGTACGAGCTTCGGCGCGGTCCTAACAAATCCAGAAGCGCCGGGTCTCGTGATGCTAGGCCAGCGAGCTAAAACTGTGATTTAGTTCGTCGCGTGTATGTAGCTTACCAGCGACCTGCCGCAGACATCTTGCTCCACCACTGCTTTCTCCCTTATGCTATGCTATAACGTATCATGCGAATGTTCATATACTTGGCGTGCACCTTCAAGTGTGCGCGCAAGTATGTAGTGCTCTCTGTATTATCTCCTTTCTCTCTTTTCAACGTATTATTTCCTTCTGCAGTGCAGGTTAGCGAACCGGACGTGCTCGTCTGGTTAGCCTCCTTGAATTTTCTTTCTTCTCTCTCTGGACCTGTATACGCAAAAAGAAAAGAAGAAAAGGTAAAATTTATTTTAAGATCACATGCTGCAGCCAATGGTGACGTTGGACATATTATTAGCGAAGGCGGTCAATGAATGGCAAATAGCGCTTACGAACAAGAAGCCTCGTATGTTCGGTCCCTAGTTATCAATGGCAGCGAAGTGGACTCCGCGGCACACGCCTAGATATACACTGATCAAGTAGGACGTTTCATTCATCGAGGATAATAAACAGATGTTCATAAAACGCGCTGCTGCTCAGTCATTTCAGGAGCGCGCGAGGCAAGTGTCGGAGGTCTTTCTTCTCCACGGCCATAAGTTTATGCATATAAATGTACACGAAATTCATACGTCTTCTGGACAGCCGCTACCAAGCAAACGGACGGGTAAGGCGCGTTTCCGAAGAGCCGTCTAATGAGGGGCCAGCTGCGTCTGTCCGTTTGCCGACGCCGGTCAATGCGACAACAAACGACAACGTCAAATGCGCTCGTTTATCAGCTGGCGCGGCCTGAGCGCCGTTGTAGCTCCGGCGCTTGATTAATAACGAGCCGGCCGCTTCCGGCTCTCCAACGCACCGCCGTGGGGCGGCCGTGCCTCGACCGCAAACCGATTCTTTGAAATGAGCGAATTCGCGTGTACACGCGTGACGTCGCTGCGAGGGACAGTACGTAGCCTGCGCGCATTGTGCGGCTTCGCGACCGAGGACGCCTCGCAGGTCGCGCGAGCGCTTCGCCGCGTGCCGCTCGCTCTATGCGGCCGGCCTCGGTCCCGTTTACGGCAAGCGATGCACAAACATCCCCTCCTTTGTCGCTAATTAGACCGCGGCGTGCGTTTGTTGCGGCCACCACTGTAGCGCATGCAAAAGGGAGCTCTGTCGCAGCCTACTAATTAGAGATCCGTTTCGGGTTGGGCTTGTTTTGACCCAGAAAGAGGGAGAGGCGCCGCGATGTTACAGTCTTTTCAATTACTAGAGTGTTTCGCTAAAAGCCTGCGTGGGAATGTTCGTCCGACTGCTTTGGATCACACGGTGGGCATGGCGCGCGCCAGCCCAGATATGGAGGTGAGGCTTATTTCGCTGGTGTTCTTCGGATTGTCGGCATCTTATGTTCTCACAACTTGCAGCGACTTGTTCTTGCTTTCATTCCGCCACCTTACTGCTGCTTCGCGGGCAGAGCAATGTTTCAGTGGAAAGCACGTTGGCCGAGCATGATGCCTTATTACTGCGACATCAGTTAGAAGCTAAGGTGGGTTTGCTATGTTTGTACTTAACCGTTTTCCCGCCTACCGGGGTACTAAGTAGTCCGTGGTCGAAGGTTAGATCATCGGGCTGCTGTGCTGAGGCAACCGGGTTTGAAACCAACCACCGGACCAACTTGGATCACTGAATATGTGCCAATGTGTGCATACGTGCCACTCTTAAACGGACCTTTTGCGTGCCCACTTACGCCACTGTAGATGCGTGGGCTGGGTGGGTACCGCAGTTCGAAGAAACTCTTTGACGCCGACTTAGAGCACTGTGTCTGGGCCACTGGGTCTCTTCTGGTCTTCAATTAACCGCTGTGATACAAACTTGGGTCAGTGGTAAGGCGCCACTAGTTGCGTGAGAGTATCATCATCATCATCATCATCATCATCACCATCATTAAGAGTGCGGCATCTGGCTGTGATATTCTGTTGCAGCTAAAGCAGTGAGGGAGCTGAGAGCCTGTGAAATCCCTCGCCTGCAGACTTTTTTGCATTAACTACTAAAACATGAACCATTCGAATAGCTCTGTCACACGGGAAGGCGGGTTAAACGTTATGAAACGCCAAAAATAAATCGCATCGCGAAGTAATATAGCTATGTGAAATGACGCTGTTTTTAAGCTTTGAAGTGATTCTGGAGAGTATCAAGAGTTTTCACAACGATATCGAGACGCTCTTCACAAAAAAACACAACCTACTATGTTGCACATGCTCGAGTGAACTCTTCATAATGGAGAGTTCGCTCGAGATCTAGCTATACTGTGTGTATTCTGTGCATTATTACACAGGACCATTTATCACACAAACGTTAATATAATACTGCGTCTACTAAAAAGGTATACTTACAATATGTTCCCTTTCTAGTGCAGATGACTCACTGACCATGGTGTAATTTTTGTATTCTAAAGGGATGGTTGCTTATTAATTTTGGGCAAAATAAAAGGGCGTGCTGTATAATGCCACCGTGGTTGCTTAGTGGCTATGGTGTTGGACTGCTGAGCCCGAGGTCGCGGGATCGAATTCCGCCCACGGCGGCCGCATTTCAATAGGGGCGAAATGCGAAAACACCCGTGGTAGCTAGATTTAGGGGAACGTTAAAGAGCCCCAGGTGGTCCAAATTTCCGGAGTCCCCCACTACAGCGTGCCTCATAATCAGGAAGTGGTTTTAGCACGTAAAGCCCCATGACTTAATTTTTTTTAGCTCTTAGTACCCCTTACCTCGATTTATACTTCCTAGCACGCCTATCACGCATTACTTAAGTGTCGTTCATTCTCTCTAAGGCTGTTCCAAGGATGCTTTTTGAGATCTAATCAAATACTAAAAGAATAGTTTCAGAAGCGGATCGAATGGAATGGTGCCAGAACTGAATGGAATCAAATATGAAATGATATCAACCATTAACCACTAAAATAAAAAAAAATCTGGGCACTACATCATTAGAAAGGTTCTAATTCGTCTTCGTCATTACACTGTCCAATAGAAAGAATGCTTAATAAATATACACATGGAGTGCTAGAATTAACTACGCAGTTGTTTCGCAAACTCATGGTTCTTCAGGTCAGATGCGGTCATGCATTATTACATATCAGTAAGTTTAGAAAGGTGGCCTTGTTAGCCACTCGATATCTGTGCTTATATACCGTCGCGACCAAATCAGAAATGCGGGCTGTGTGCAGCCGGCGGCAGTGATTTTCTCTTGGTCGTATAGTCACGGCAGATGGTGCCACTATTCTATCAATTACGGCTAATAAAAACGTATTCATATTTAATCTCATGATAGACAATACCCACGGTCATCGAATGCCGTGTTTTTTTCGAGCAATCGCGTTTAGCCGAGAAGTCTCTAGTATATTATGGCCCCTGTGAATGGGATGAAATTTATCTCACGTTTGCCTAAATTTTATGCCTGATCGCGTACTGTCGCCCAGTTGGAGCATGTGAAAACTATTCGAAAGTTTTTTGGATTTCCGAACCGCTAGTATTCGATTCGAGGACCGAACCTAACACGACAACATTCGAATCATCAATCGAAAGTTTCGAATATTCGCACGCCCCTAATGCTCACTTTCCTCCGCTTTTGTTTCGTCTGCCATAACGCGCTCTACATTCAAAAAATACTTTTCGCTGTCCCCGCGATGCTTTGCATGTGCGCTATACGGTGAAAGATGAGTGTACACGCGACATCGTATCCATGATGTGTGCGTTGCCCCGCGATCTCTATTGTCACGTTGTTGAGAAAGCACCATGTCTATGTATCTTTTTTTTCCATTAGATCCCGATCAAACCTAGTGCATGTGCTGTCTGCCTGCGCCTCTTGTCGGTTCCCGAACATCGCCATTTATCCACAATCATTAAGAAGGAGTGCATATTCGGCGCTTGCTGCATACTCTCTCTAGGAGAGACCGTGAATGTCGTCTAGACACGCACAGCGGCATTCGATTCGCCGGCGACCGAACACAAAGCTCGCCCACTGTTGCTGCCGCGCTCCTCCATACATGCCACATGTTTGAGCAGTAAAAGTCTTGCCATTACGCTGATCGCCTGCCGTTTCAGCTGATTGCAATGTCTTGCCTTATTTTTTCTTTCCTTCTTTTTTAACTTCGGGCACTCCATTTCTCTATGAAATACAGCGAATTACGACGACGTAAATTAGTAATGATACAAAAGTAACGAACATATAAAGCTAATGATTTTATATGCTCTTGTGCTTGCTTCCGATACATCATTGTGTCTACATTGCCAAATTATGTACTTCCTTTCAATGTATTTCTTTTATTATTAGTTCTTTGTCAATTTGCAAACCTCAACAGATGTAACTCCACTCTGCTAAAACCCCAACTCAGGGTTGAAGTATTTATAAACAAATAAATAAAATTAAAGATACCAAAGAAGATAATCAGAATGGTGATAACGATGCCATAATGGAAAGTTCACTCGAGATCTAGCTATTCTGTGTAGGCGCCGCTATCTTAACGTTCTATACACTTCGTAAGCTTTATCTGCTGGTGCAAGAGCGCTCCAAGCTAGAACATGGACCGTAGGTCAAAACAGACAGCTCAGTTCAAGTTGAGTTCACAGTGCAGAGTATAAGTGTTTCCTTACCTGCATTATTACACAGGACCATTTATCAGCGATTAATGTTGCACTGAAATACGTGCAAGAGGAGTTAATTACATCGAAGGTTGTCATCTTTACGGACTCCCGTGCTGCCCTTAGCAGGTTACAACGCAGTGAGCTTGATTGTCCACTTGTGCGCAGCATTAATGACTCTGCGAGCAAAATTACATAACGTGGGGTATGTCTCGTTGCTCAATGGATACCTTCACACGGAGGAATCGCCGGAAATGAAGAGGCTGATCGGCTCGCTTCAAGTTGCGTTCATAACAACTGTGACTGCCCAGAAATTACGTGCAAGCTTGATGACGCTCGTCTGCTGATTCGTCGCCACCTACTCAAGCAGCATCCAGATCAGCGCGTCGCAAATGGAACGTTCCCGCCCCGTGTTCGTGGTCGAGGCTTGCCTCGTCGCGCTAGAGCACAACTGCTCAAGCTGAGGGTTGGTTGCGTGAACGTGCATGAACGTTTATACAGACAAGTGCGTGCGGAAAGTCCATTGTGTACGTCTTGTGGCTGTTACGAGACACTTCAGCACCTTATACTTGAGTGTCCCGCTTTCAGTGCGCAGCGCATGTCACTAGTGAGAAACTATCATCTCCTTGGCCTGCGGTGTGCGACACTCGAGGAATGTTTATACCCCAGTGGCTGTGCATCTGAACGTGATCAGGCCCATCGCGCCCTACTAACCTTTATAGACCTAACTAACTTAGGTTCACGTTTGTAGCATGAACATTCGACATTCTGTTCTAGCGTGACCTTCAGTGACCGGCCCTACTGTGTGTGATCAGTGCTGTACCCTAACGCTTCTTCCTTCGAAGATGGGAGGTGGCGGGTTCAAACACCTTGTAGTGTATATTGTGAACCGGTGATTACGTGCAGGTGATTACGTGAAACGCTGATTACGTGCAGCTTTACTTGGCGTCTCATCGTGGAGAACACAATCAGCCGCATAGCGAACTAGCCATGGACGTGGTTGATAATTGTGGAGGCTGTTCGACGCGGCATCACTTTAATTCCGGCTGCAGAGTTGTACTTTAGTCTTTAGATTTGTCCTGTTGCAGTGTTCTACTTTGGTCTTTAGATTTGTCCTGTTGCTCTCCTTTCCTTTTTCCTTTTTCCTCCCCTCTTTCCTATCTTCCATTTCTGTGTTGCTGTCGCCTCCCTTCAGAAGAGTAGGCAGGCGTTGTGCCCCTTCCGGTGGCAGTTGCCAGCCTGCTCCTCGCTTTCCCTTTCCTGTTACCTGTGTATATGTGTGCAAAACAAATAATAATAATAATTATCACACAAACGTTAATATAATGCTGTGTCTACTAAAAAGGTATACTTACAATATGTTCCCTTTCCCAGTGCAAATGACTCGCTGACCACGGTATAATTTTTGTATTCTGAAGGGATGCTTGCTTATTAATTTTGGGCAATACAAAAGGGTATGGTGTATAATACCAAACTATTTGTTTCAATTTTCTGATATATCTTCAATAACATGCATGACAGGCCTTCCTCGCTCTTCTTTTTCTTTTATTTCTTTGCGCCGGATACTCACGTTTCTTTCTTCGTTGGAAAAGTTCATGGCCTCATTTTCCAACAAAAGGTCCAGACAATTTCAGCCAGCCATATAATCCATTTTGCAGTGACGACCTGCATAAAATCACCTCTTCATTTTCTCAATATAATTTCTATTCTACTTTATTTTTCGTGAAATAGTGATAAAATCAAGTGCCAGCGCAGTTCTATCACCAGATAACCAATACTAAGGCTTTTAACTTTGTTATTGAAGAAACTGTTCTTGTACCTGTTATTTCTTTTTTTTCTGGCTGTATTAACAATCTAGCTTTCATTTTCATTCACTTTTCTCCTGTAACGTCCTTTTATCTTTGAAGAAACTGAAAGGAACAAAAATAACTAATTGTGTCTGATGTTTCGTGTTTCAAGTGTCGTCCTGAGAATTCCGCGCTAAAAAGCTGTCAGCTAGGGATTACCAACTAGCCCAAACCAACGCCTTACTAAATTAAGCATCGCGTATAATTTTCCAACGCCAACATTTTCTTTTATCGTCATAGCACAAAACCGTAAACAAGATAATCCGACGACACCTATAAAATTCTTGTGAGTTGTGAATGCGAAAGCATTAATGTTCACTTGAGCGCCGGTGAGCGGTTCTTCGAGTTTAGCGCAGCGAGTAGTCTTTTTGAGTTTTGCTGCGGGGTATTGAGTTTTACGATTAAATTGGTGCGGGTTATTTTTCTTGCACAGTTTCTACGTTAGCCTGTTGGCTGTAGGCCGGAATGATTTGGACGATGTTGCTGAAAAATCAAGGACGCCGCACGCGATCGACGTCCTGCGCGACGAGAGACCGAGGAAGCAGCAGCGGCCACCAAGGCCCGCAGGCGCGCGCAGCAGCCACGCCCAGTGGGGGTGAAAGGGCTACGGACCGCGCGCCGTGATCCCAGAGCGAGACGGCGGCCACCGCACGCGCGCGTCATGCGAATGCCTCGCCGACGACAAACCCTCTCGCCACGCGGCGTCGCGTCACCGTTCCCTTGAGGCGCGCTGGGGATGTGGCGTCGCGGCTATGCCCTCTCCCCTCGTGCAACACCTGGCGCGCTATGGCGGCCCTGGGTGTTCCGATTCGGTCGTTCTGTTCCGTCGAGGCACGCTCGGGACGTAGCGTCGCAGGCAATGTGAATTTAGGTGCCGTTTCGCTGCCACAGGCGATTACTTTTTCACTCAATAGGCCATTTGATGCTTTTGTATCAAAATGTGGGGATACAAAGCGCCCTGGAAATTGGTTTCAGCGAAGCTTTCATCGGTGTTTGCGAAGAACGCTGTACTTGTTCAGCGACCATTTGCAAGTACGCAGCACATGACCAAGTTGGATGCAATTTCACCAGGAAACGCCTCGCTCAACATAAGCTTTCGACGCTGGGACATGTACATCTGTCGCACGTCGATGAAAGAATGGCTACGAAGTAGTGAATATGGGGAATGATGACGGCGGCATGGCGACGACCGTTTGACGACGACGCAATGACGAGAATGACATTACGACGACACTGGAATAGAATGACCAAGAATAAATGACGATGATGGCATGAACACACGAAAAATAACGTGAAATTAAGAGTTCTTGATTGATAGTGAGCTTCTTGAAACTGTGCAGGAGGATGATTATGTATTCAAGTTAGTTACATGGGACTCGGATTAAATGAAGGATATCTCTCGACTCGAAATTGGTTGGAGCGCATATGTCAAGCATCCTCAATCATGAAGGGCACCTTATGGAAATGTGTGGACGTAAACTATATAATCAATGTAGTATGCCCGCCCTAACCCATGGGGCCGAAACCTGGAGAATACCAAGGAAATCTAGAGCAAGTAAAGGAGCACACAGCGAGTGATGGAACGAAAAATGATGGGTGTACCGCTAAGCGAATGGAAGAAGGCGGGATGGATTGGAGATCAGACTGCGGTTGCTTATAAGCTAATTGATATTAAGTGCAAAAAGTGCAGTTGGGCAGGTCACGTAATGCGAAGGTTAGATAACCGCTAATATGTTAGCGTAAAAAATGTGTGCCAAGGTAGGCGCAGTGGAATGCGGACGAGAATTAGCTGGACTAAGGAGATTAGGCAATTGGTCGGCATAAGATTGAGTATGTTGCCGTAAGACAGGGGTAATTGAAGGTGGCTGAGAAGATTTCGTCAGGCACTGTTCATAAATAAATAAGCTGAAGACGTTATGCCCTTGATTCCTTCTGAAAGAGCTGCAGGTGACGCCTATCTTTGAAGAATTACTCATTTTTCGCAGTGCGGCCCCTTATAGGTCAGGTGGAAGACGCGGTCACGCGGCACGTTTTTTACACCAAAGCTGTTCATGGTTTGGTTTCCTCCGTGCATTTCTGTTCAGCGTCAACAAAAACTATCCTCATCAGCAATGGATCGTACCCCCCTTAGCGCGCGCGCGCGCATGCCCGCACACACACACACACACACACACACACACACACACACACACACAAATATATATATATATATATATATATATATATATATATATATATATATATATATATATATATATATATATATATATATATATATATGTACACTTCAGAGGGTAGAGTAACCGATTTCATGGACGTTTCGGCCGGGTTCCGGCCTTCATCAAGACTGCGATTCCAAGCACACAGAGCTCAATTTATACATCTTTGTCCCTAAAAAAAGTAAAGTGCGAAAAAAACAACAAAAACATGCATACAAACTTGCGCGCATATACAGTGGTGCTCTAACGGAACTGCAAAGTTGCTCATACTTGCAGTGGCATTATGAAAAAGAAAACGCGGTAGGCATAGGCAGTCTGAATAACACACATCCCGGCTGACGCGTAGGAGATAAAGAATAGTTTTGTTTTTCGCATGGGCGTCCTCAGCCTAAAAGTATATATATATATATATATATATATATATATATATATATATATATATATATATATATATATATATATATATATATATATATATATATATGTGTGTGTGTGTGTGTGTGCGTGTGTGTGTGTGTGTGTGCCTTTCGTCACGATGACCACCGGTAAAGACATTTAATTGCTCGTGCTTTTGTTCACAATTCTGTGTCATCTCTCTGCAGTACGCTGAGCAACTTTGCTGGCCATCCATCTTCACAGAGTGGAATGGTTCATGATTTGTGACAAAAGCGATCGGCGTTAACAATGAGCATATGGAGATTATATGGTGCAAGCTGTTAACAAGTTACTCACATGAGCTCGCGGCAGCCCTCACAACTGCCAGCCTGCGTCCAAACTTTGTATGGAATTTCAATGGCTTTAATTTCTGCGTACAACATTGCTCCATTGTTAAAAAAGAAAGAAAAAAAATAATATGTGGGCGTGACATAAAACAATCCACCGACGATTACGATAGTCTCTATTGCGAAAGTTGAGGGCACTTCTATACGTGTTTTCATTTTGCGATATATTGGCTGGCGCGGACAATCTGTCTCATGCGGCACATTGGAAACGGAGCGAAATGTAGCGCGACTGCCTCGCTAATCGCTAGATAGCGAGAGGCAGGGCGTGGGTGACGCGTGGACGCGGTTCAGAGCAGGCGCTGCAGACAGGCTTTCGCTCGTACAGCCCTTTGTTTCCATATATCTGACGCGTGCTACTCTGGCGCCATCTCGTAGCCATCGTAACTGCAGAGCCCATCTTGCACGGCCCTACGCTTTTCTTCTCACGCTTTCGCCCTACCCTGCTCTTCCGCTTTCTTTCTCGCGCTCTCTTCACTATCGCAGTCTTTCATTACCCGCTGTGCTCCTCATTCGCTCTTTTATCCTTTGCTGTGCTCGCTCGTTTGACTACGAGAGTCGCTGAGGCACGCCGACGCTCGACGCAAGAACGGGTGCCTAAGAGCTGTGCTCTAATAGTGAACTTTTCTGTCTCAGCGATTCAAAGAACCAACTGAGTTGCAAGAGAGGTAAATATTGTCACGTTGTAGTGACGATGAAGAAAACAGTTGCGGTTGTAGTTACGATGACGAGGAACAGCGGCTCAAGCGTGTCGGCTTTTATACACGAACAAACTGTGAACCACGAAACTAACTTGTACAGGGAAGCTGTATATGGCTAGCTAATTCGTTCCCCCGTCCATCCGTCCGTCGGTCGCCTGTACGCCGAAAACTCCTCCGGCGCAACCCCATGCGCATGCTCAAAAATAGAAAAAAAACAAAGAAACGAGAAAGAGAGGCGCCTGATTGATAGTGAGGATGACAATAGTGACGTCGTTGCTCTCCGTCGCAGCCGAGCGCACGCGCAGCAGTTTCTCTCCCTTTCTCTCCGGCTACGAAATGGGTAGGCCACGCGCCATACGTAGTGCTGGGGAACAGGCAGCTTTCGATCAGCAACGCCGCGAGCAGAACCATGAACGAAGTTGTCTAGACCGGGCCGATGCTGCAGCCCGGGCACAAGAACAGGCTCGTGCAGCCGAGCGCAAGCATCAACTGCGTACCGAGGATCCAACAGCATACCAAGCAGTCGTTTAATGAACTTTCGGGATTAACCCAGTGTTAAACACCGCTGCCACACGTTTGAGCTTCGCTGGTTAACCATCTGTACGGAGTGCTTGGGTGGTGATTTTCATTTTATTGGGCGAACCGTTGCCGAGAAAAGCAAGTAACAGTCAAGCATAACGATAGCGGCGAGTACAGTCGGCGATCGGCGAAAATCTCATATGTGGCTTAAGCGTGTCGGATTTTATACACGATTCGTAGAAAGTACCACGGTAATCGGTGGTGCCTGCGTGCCTTCCAGAAACTACTACACAAATCGAGTAACGCATACAATCTGACTATAAAAGGTTCGGCGAGAATGTACGTGACTGATGGAATCAATGATAACATTTGAGTAAGCTCCAAATCACGCAGGCGCGTCTTGCGCCTAGATAGAGAGAGAGGGAGAGAAAGCAAAGGAATGTCAGGGAGGTTAACCAGGGATCACCTCCGGCTGGTTACCCTGTACTGGGGGAGGGGCAAAGGGATGTGATAGGTTATAGAGAAAAGAATAGAAAAGGAAAAAAACAACATACACACACACGTGCACAACTGTTTCTGTGTGTGGGCACTGTCACACAGTCTGCGAACGCGTTCCTAGTGTTACGCAGTGTCTTGCGCCTAGCTATATCTGTAAGTTAGCAGGTGAAATACAGTCCCAGGAAGATGGATAAGTATACATGTGAATATAAAGGACAAATTTCCATGTGTTTTCAAACAATATCCAAATTTACGGTTTTTCTTTAAAGTGAGCTTTGTCGCAGTGTTGCCAAATGTATAAAAATGCAGCCTTTACAGGATGCGGGGAGGGAACACTTGGGAGAGGAAACGCCTCGGATAAATTAATACGGACAAAGGATCGAGACAAATAAATGTTTTCTTCGTCTACTTCTTCGGATACTCTAAACCCAAAACAAAGGGTCATTGCATGCGGTGCGTGCGTAGACACACGTGTTTTATAGGCTGCCGCAGAACATCACCGTTGGAGGAGACGTCCGTTTCCGTTTTCCCATGGGTATAGTTCTCCTTCCTTCGGGGGCGTTTTGATTGTCTCTCCGCTGAGCATATTTCGCCCGCATTCGGAATGCTGACGGCCTGGATATCTTAGCCGCTTTCTTGCTTAGGGAAAGTCCATCCCGCCTACACAGTGACTATCATCTGCTCGGCTACTTAAGAAGACCGACAATAATAGGTGACCGTGGCATGCCCTCGTTTTCCATCAGCAAAGAGAGAACCGCTTCGCCGGTTCTTCGCCACTTTCTAGCTTTCTAGCCCGTTATTCCCGCTGTATTTGTTGTTAAAAGAACACTGAAGATAAATATGTCTTATGTATTAGTAAATCACGAGGAACACCAGTCTTACCATGAGAACCCACTTGGTAATCTAGAAAAAGCGCAAAAACGAAGGATGCGTAGCGACGCCGCCTTGAAGTTTCCGTACCAGCTTGCCATGACGTCATTCATTTTGATGGAATCTTTCAGGGCCATTTTATTTCATTAGCGGTAAAGAATGACCGTACACTGTTCAAAGGAGCCACCCATTAAACATGACAAGTTAAAGGAGCTTTTACTGAGCCAACGCGGCATAAATACGAAAAAAAAACACTTTGAAATCCATGACGTCACATGACGCACGGGCGTCAGGATCCCGGCACAAAAATTCAAAAACTGAAACTTTGACCTTCATTCTCTCTTCAAATAGTCAGCGTATTATTTCAAAAATAATGACAACACAATTTAAAAAAAAAAACGTTTTATCAACTTCAACTGATCTAGTGTTATGCTTTAGTGTCCCTTTCGCTAACTGAAATGTCACATGTCCATTAAGTGGGCGAATGGCAAGAACAACGCAAAGTGACTCCAGTGTGCCGCTAGCGTAGACAGTGTATTCCGTGAATGTATTTTCCCCTAAATTATCTTTAAAAACTAACATGAAGCAAATTGTACCATTCGGTCGATTTACCCAAGTGGATTACCTGAGAAGGCGGACATTACTTGCACGACCGACTGTTATGTGATGTTCTCTAATTACCAGTGTTTCACTTATTGTCTTTCTAAATATTCACTTTAGGATACATGTACCGGTTGCGGTATTGCGACGACAGCCGATGTTTCTGGGCCATAAATGTAGTGACGTTAGCTTATAAACAGATAGAATGAAAATGATGGAACACGTGTGATGGCCTTTAGACCCTTGTAATGATCTTACAATGGTAAACTCTAGTAATGTTCCTTGCAGTAAGTGTGGTGACTTTAGCTGATAAACTGACACGGTGAAGATTGTAACAAATCACGATGTGGCTTGCTGCAATAGTGGAAACGCACTGCGTCATTGTGCTTTAAATGCACTTATTCCCCTACTGACATCAAACCATTTGTATTCTATGAGATCCTACCCGCCTGGCTTAACAAGGAGCGCATTGAGAAGGCAGAGTTTAGCAGGTACACAAGGCTTAAAGAGCAACTAAAGACGAAACGAGTCCCCAAGAAAGGTTGTGCGGCTGGTGCCAGGAAAGCAAGGAATGACAATATATTTTGTTGTAGCCTTTTAAGCCCTTGTAATATATAAGAAACCGTGATACTATGTAATATTAAAAAATGTCATTTTTACAATTTTTTACATTTTGATGTATGTGTACCAGAAAACTACTCAACAAATTATTGTGAAACGCTTACCGGTTATAGTACATTGTATTTGAACCAGCCTTAATTCTTGTTGGAATTATATTTAAAAAAAATATAAATCTCAGACATCCCAAGTGCAAGCATTATTTCGTTGAATGCTCCCTCTACAAAACCACTTGCTTTAGTTTCCGGTTAAAGAAAGGAATATATGGTAAATATCTGCTAATTTAAATAGCTACCCCTTTTGGTTGATTCTGAGAAAACGTACAATGAAGACTAGAACACTGGCCGTAGTTTGGCACATAATTAGAAAAGGTATAACGAAGACTGTGGTAAAAAAAGGAAAAAAAACTACAGGAAATTAATTCAACGAGCATCCCTAGTAAGCATAAAAAAATATGATTACGGAACGCAGATGTTCCGAAGATACAAAGTTTAAACAAAGATTATCCTTTACCCTTGCCATCTCCCCTTTATATGACTACGATGGGAAAATGAAGCAGTCGGCTCAGAAGCGAATTATTTGAATTCTCAAGTGGTATGGATATGGACAGAAAGTCGGCAAGTACCATTAAATTGGGCATGATGGTTGCGACCTCGCGTAGGAGGAACGTAATGGCCAAGAATTCGGCCACAAAGACGGGTATAATGTCCGGAAGGTAGATAGAGAAACTCAATGAGAGCGTTTTGGAATAAATGCTAACTGCCGACGTCTCACTGTTTTTAGAGGCCTCCACGGACACTGCCGAATGAGGCGGAAAGCATACAGGAGAACATCAAGCGTTTGACGGGCTAGAAGCTTTGCGTAGAAAAAAAAATTGGAGGACGCTTAAGCTTCGCCTTCAAGAGTGGAACGTGATAGCGTTCCCGTCGACCCGCCAGGGGGTGTAAGACAATGCGCTACGGCGCAGCGATCACTTACGAGGCGCCCTGCATCGGACGCGGTGAGCGTCGAGCAACGCCGCGTTCGGCGCGGCAACGAGATGTGCGCCTGAGCTTACGGAACGAACCAAAGAACTCGGTGTCTCGGAGGAGGAAACGATCTACGCCAGCCGAACGTCGTGATCGGCACGGGCAGAGAGATAGATAGATAGATAGTAATCTAAAGAAAGGAACGGCGCTTGAGTCTGCAACCCGTGTGGGAGAACGGCGAAGCGTCGTCAGGGGAGAGGGAGTCGTGGCCGCGACGCGCCTGGCACCGGTCCGCGCACAGCCCCAATGCGCGCGTGGCGCGCCACCTGTCGGGGCAGCGCCGTACATTGAGAGGAGGGGGCCTTCTGTGTTTGCCGCAAGATGGCTCTGCGTGTGCGGTAAGCACAGAAGAAATGTTGCGGAAACGTACTGCGCTACTCATGTAAATGCGACTTCTGTAAGTTGCCGATATACACCAATTGCCGATATACACCGCAGTATAACTTTCTACGGCACGTTTCTAAGGCAACACCACATTCACTAGAACCGCTTTTGTACTTCTTTCAAGCATCGAACTCGTGGCTGTGTGGTAGCGTCTCCGTCTCACACTCCGGAGACCCTGGTTCGATTCCCACCCAGCCCATCTTCGATGTTGCTTTTTATTTATGAAGTGCCTGCCGTGATTTATCGCTCACGGCCAACGCCGCGGACGCCGATGCCGACAACGACGCTGACGACACCGGCTTTTCTGCGACACGAGCTCCTTAACGCTATCGCGTTAAAAAGAGAGCCTAATGTAGAAAAACAAAATGAGCTTGCCTTCATACGCTGCTTGCATTTGAATACAAATGTAGAGCTAAGCGCAAAACGTTTAAAATATCAATGAATTTTCATTATTTATAGACAATTTGACAATAACTTCTTCAAGCAGTGCGTTCGCTAAGGAGTATAAAGCATATGTACAAGCCGCATTCGCATTGCTGGCATAGTGTGTTAAATAAAATTTGAGAGAGCCTAATATCAAAGGCTACTCAACAATAGACCATATTCACACTATCAATCAAGGGATAGAGAAATGTGCAGAATATAACGAACCCTTATGTATAGCTTTCATTGATTATGAGAAAGCGTTTGATTCAGTCGAAACCTCAGCAGTCATGGAGGCATTACGGAATCAGGGTGTAGATGAGCCATATGTAAAAATACTGGAAGATACCTATAGCTGCTCCACAGCCACCGTAGTCCTCCACAAAGAAAGCAACAAAATCCCTATAAAGAAAGGCGTCAGACAGGGAGATACGATCTCTCCAATGCTATTCACAGCATGTTTACAGGAGGTATTCAGAGGCCTGGAGTGGGAAGAATTGGGGATAAAAGTTGATGGAGAATACCTCAGCAACTTGCGATTCGCTGATGATATTGCCTTGCTTAGTAACTCAGGAGACCAATTGCAATGCATGCTCACTGACCTGGAGAGGCAAAGCAGAAGGGTGGGTCCGAAAATTAATCTGCAGAAAACTAAAGTATTGTTTAACAGTCTCGGAAGAGAACAGCAATTTACAATAGGCAGCGAGGCACTGGAAGTCGTGAGGGAATACATCTACTTAGGGCAGGTAGTGACGGCTAATCCGGATCATGAGACGGAAATAATCAAAAGAATAAGAATGGGCTGGGGTGCGTTTGGCAGGCATTCTCAGATCATGAACAGCAGGTTGCCATTGTCCCTCAAGAGAAAAGTGTACAATAGCTGTGTCTTACCAGTACTCACCTACGGGGCAGAAACCTGGAGGTTTACGAAAAGGGTTCTGCTGAAATTGAGGACGACGCAACGAGCTATGGAAAGAAGAATGATGGGTGTAACGTTAAGGGATAAGAAAAGAGCAGATTGGGTGAGGCAACAAACGCGGGTTAATGATATCTTAGTTGAAATCAAGAAAAAGAAATGGGCATGGGCCGGACATGTAATTAGGAGGGAAGATAACCGATGGTCACTAAGGGTTACGGACTGGATTCCAAGGGAAGGGAAGCGTAGCAGGGGGCGGCAGAAAGTTAGGTGGGCGGATGACATTAAGACGTTTGCAGGGACAACATGGCCACAATTAGTACATGACCGGGGTAGTTGGAGAAGTATGGGAGAGGCCTTTGCCCTGCAGTGGGCGTAACTAGGCTGATGATGATGATGATGATGATGATGATGATGACACTCTCGAAGCGCCACTGTTGCTCATTCCTTTTCACCTCGCAATTATGTGAAAAGCCCGCATAGAAATGGTTGCCTGTCTGAACAATAGGGTACAGTGGAGTCGGGTTTCTTAAGACATCGTGGATCGCCTACAAGTTAGCAGGGTTTTCGCAAAACTAGCTGCATTGAATCCCTCCAAATTTTTCGGAGATGAGCAGATTGTGGCAATACATATAAACATACTGATGCGTGTGTTCGCGACATGTGTCAATCCTACACATGTCAGCACGCTGTAAATCACAAAGTGGTAGAGAATGACTGAGAAAATGACTGAGAGAACAAGAAAGTGGAAAAGAATGACTACAGAAGCACGGTAAGCGCTTCAGTCTGTGCGTTAATTTTCTTTCTGTCCGTTAAAGGCGCTGCCTAGCTCGGAGGATGCTGTCACCCTGCACTCGCACACTCGCGGCTGCAGCCCTAAACCTTGACTTCACATAGAAAGGAAGAATCTAATGTTCCTACATCGAGGTTCCTGCGCCGACAGGAAAGAACATTTCTGTTTGTATTGTAGTGTTGCGGGTATCTAGAGCGCACTGGGTCATTCTCTTCTATATCTTTATGTATGCCCTGCGCGTGCGTTATATCACTTCCTCGCACACACTTATATACATACAGTGTGAGGTCATTGGATACGGTGAACGAAATACTGACGACGCCCATCGCCCGAAGGATTCTTTTGGTTCTTGAAGACGAAACAAAGCAACGACGACAAGAACAAAAAAAAATGAATCTCTGCCTGCAGGACACAAATTCGATTTTGATGATAGAGAAGAAATGTTATCTATCGCTGGTAAAGGCTCGGCGCGGCGCCAGATTGCTTCGGCCGTGGAGATGATGGAAATGACGCCGTCCAAGCAAAAGTTGACAGCGTCAACTCGGCGCGCGCACCACAGCGCCGTTGGCGGCAAACACGGCGATCGGGATCGGCCGGGGCGTCGGGGGAGAGCGAGGAAGAGCGGCGTTCTCCGGGAGACACATAAGCGCATTTGCCGGACACATCCGCCGGCCATGGTGTTGCGCCTTCGGTAACAGCTCCCTTATGAGATTGCCGCTGCATCTGCGGGGCTGGAAGGAAAAACAACACGCTCTGGGATCAAAAACAAAAGCGCCCATCCGATTTCTTTCTCAGCCTCTTTCACTCTAGCCAAAACACCGACGCAGGCGCCGGCAGCCTATCTTAGCCATTCCTAGCGCATTTCTGTAGCATCCATTGCTTGCTTACTCTGGAAAAAAAGAAAGGCGCATGGTCAACCCGGCATCACACGGCCTTCTGCAAGTCTTGCCTTCTATTGCCCGTACTTCTTTCGCACTCACTCTCTTTTTGTAGATTGCCATACTTTCCTCTTTTATATTTATTTTAAACTTCCGCTTATTTTCTTTTTGTGCTTCCGTCATGATTCTTCCAGTTGGTGTTTGGCATTCTTCACGTCTGAGAGGAAATGCTCTCACCTCATTTACACTTCAGCGTGTCCTGCTCTTTCACAAGCTTTTTCTTTGAATTCTAACTTTTCTTCAATTTTTTCTTCTTTTCCGTGTTGGTTACTTATCCGTTGGCGTCTGTATTCCAGGCCCTCTTCTCAGTCATCGACGAAAAACGGAGCTTTCAGACGACGAGTTTTATTCGCACGATCTCTATTCCTCTTCTTTCATTTCCCAAAGACAGCTTTGACGTTGTTCGAGGGGTACGGCTCGGTGACGACGTCCATGGACATTTTGAACCGAAGGATCGCATTTAGCATCATCTGTTTTCATTTCCTGCTATAACAAAACTTTTGTTTTCAGCTGGCTGGTTATAGGCTACTGGTGGCAATAACACATTCCATTATCTTAAAGTAAGTGCGAATATGGATATACCGGAATAATGTTCGAGGCATATTCTTACCTTCCTTTTTATGTTATGTGTGCGCGAGTAAAGGGTTTATACATGACACATGTTCTTCTTGTATATTTACCCAAGCCTCTGTAAAGATAGAATTAAATATACATAGACAAGTTCCACTTCCCCATTTCAGCTTCCGACAGTCGGTCCCTCCGTGTGATGAGGAAACCTCTATCTCGCATACAGGCGACAGACAGTGTCACTCTCACGCTTCCAAAAGATTAGCGCGAGCAGAGATCCTGTAGCGGAGATGTTCGGCAGTTCAGAATCTAAAAATGTAGCACACCCCTCGCGAGTTGTGAGGTCGAATTCACAAAGCTTTTCGTGCGTTAGTGTTGTTTGCCATTGGCCGGCCGGCTTAACTAATAACATGTCCTCCGTTACGATTGGCTGCAGCATGCAGTTGTGAACACTTGTAGGGTAGGAACATTTTATGGTGATATCAATTATACAGACGCACGAATGTCGGTCAGCACGGCGTAAAGTAATACATAATACTAATAGCGATCCTATGAAGCCAACAGGCAAGAGAGACATAAAGAGAGAGAGACAGGAAAAGCTGGGAGTTCAACCAGAGGCGAGTGTCCTGTTTGCGACCCTGTACTGGGGTGGGCGATATAAAGGGAGGAACGAGAGTAAAGGGAGAGAGAAAAAAGAAATAAAAAGAACAGGAACAGGTACACAGGTTGGTCGATCCGAAGAAGCGCAGTAGCGTTTGCACGCCCTTCTGATGTGATATTAAGTCGCACCAATGTTCTAAATTTTTTTCTTCTGACAGAGGCTGGTCTTCCAACTGGTTCAGCACAACGGAAAGCGATTGTCTTTGCACACTGTACTTCAGGAACTGGCATAAAACATAACGAATTGTTTCCTAATCATCCATCCCTATGTGGAACTCATAGGCATTGAGCAACACAACGCCCAACCATAGCCTACAGAAGAGGGTTGCGTCTCTTCGGGGAAGCCTTGGTGGAAGTCGAAGGCTTAAGATTGGATTCGGGGTGTATAAACAGGCATGCATAAAATGTGGTTCATTCCATTCTAATGTGGTGAATTGGCGTGCAAGTAGGTGGATCATCCTTGCAGCATCTGTGCTAGATAGCGGGATTGATAGGCGCTTGTTTTCTACATGAGCTGAACGAGCAGCTTGATCGGCACGTTCACTGCCGACGATACCAGTGGCTTGGTAGCCACTAAAAAATTATTTCATGTCCTTTCTTAGCCAGGTGGTGTAAGGCTTCTGCGATTTGAAATACCAACTGTCCATGCGAATCGTGCCTTAAGGCTGACAATAAACACTGCAGTGCCGTCTTCGAGTCGCAGAAGATCGACCATTTGTGTGTTGGTTCGTCGTTAATAAAGTGTAGTGCACTCGAAGTGCTGCGAGTTGGGCTACCATGGTGTCTGTTAGTGGTGGCTTTTGTTGGAATGACGACAGCTGCGGTAAAGCTGCTCGGCCGGACGTAGCCGTTGGTGCATATGTGTGTGTAATTTCTGTACTTCTCATATAATAGGAGTAAGATGAGCTGCTTAAGAGGCGGCGATGAAATATCTGCTTTTTTCCGGACGCCAGGACGTCAGGTTGGCCTTTGGCTTAATGAGGCACCGAAGAGGAGTCGAAGGTCTCGCGGCAGGTGTGAAGCAAGATTGTATAGCCTCACGACGTGCGGATACCGTTCGGCAGAACGAGGCAAGTGGTCTCTCCGCAGGGAGAGAGGCAAGATGGTGGCAAAGAGTCCGGGCAAGGTGCCTTACGCGCACTTTCAGTGCTTCAACTGCGATGTGGGTCTCGATGAGGTGGTTTCTAGTGATTGCACTAGTTCCCGCCATTGACGCCCTCGAGGAAAACCCAGACAAATCCAGAGCGCCTGGGCCTAGATAGGAGGAGGAGGAGGGTGACGACGAGGAGGAGGAAATAAAGATTGAAGGCAGGCATGTTAACCAGAAATGCATCTTGTTGGCTACCCTACTCTGGGGGACGCGAAAGAGGGACTAGAAAGATAAAGTAGAGAGACGGAGGGGAGAGGGAGGAATGCCGCGGTGAGCTCGCACACGCTCGCGGAGTGCCTGATTGAGTCAAAGGTGTTCACATAGGCCAGTCGCACTCAAGAAAGACAAAAGTGCCTTCATAGCTTTGTGGGCTGGCGAATGATGGGGACGGTCTTCAAGTAGCACCTACACAGACAATGGCCGATCGTCCAGTCGTCGCAGTGCCATAAATAAGGCTTGTCTTTCCTACTGAAATCGATGACAATGGCACAATAAACGTTCGATGTTCTCTTCCACGCCGCAGACGTCGCATGCAGCAGTGTCGGTCATTCCAATCAAAGTAGTGTACGCCTTCGTGAAGGCTTGAACACCTGGTATAGTACGTATAGGCTTATTTTACTTGCGTTGGTCATCGCTGGCAAGCTGTACCGTAAAAAGCTGCGAAGGAGTACCCTATGTAGTTGCAGCATAGCGCTTGTGGATATTCCCCAGGTCTTTCCAACGAGGGACATCAAAAGATGACAGAAGCCTGTCAACCACTTTTTCACGTTCAATAGATAGGGGTTCCATGCGGTGTCTCTGAGAGTTATGACAGCCAAGTATTTGTACGACCGAACATATGGTATCATCTGCCCATCGATTAATGTACTTAGTGTGCCATGGGCTTGCACGTAAATGCTGGAAGTGCACATTTATCAGATGATATCTCCAGGCGTTAGTTGCGGAGGTAGGGTGCAGTCTGAATCTGTAAGCGTGTCACTCCTGACGCCCAGACGTATATGTCGTCTGCGTACATTGATAATTTACCTGTGCTTGGAAGGTGATGAAGTAGACCAATAAGTGTGAAGTTAAACAACGTAGGGCTTAGTATGCCGCGTTAGGGGAAGCCAAAGAAGTGTGGCTGTCCTCGGTGCTCACAAAGATCGCATAGAGAGAGATAGCTGTGCATCAATCGAAATATTCGACGACCGAGGCCTGCATCTTCGTGTGTGGCGAGGATGGCTTCATGTGCAACGTTGTCGTAGGCCCCTTTGATGTCGTGTAACAAGGAAGTACCGATAAGAAGCCAACCGAGGGGTCCCACAAAAATCGGGCCCCTCGGTTAACCCCCTTTCTTCTCGTTGAAGGAAGTACGGAGACGTTTATATCCTTTTTGGTGATGAATGTAGGTAATCAGGCCAACCACCTGATCAATCGATGAGCGGCGACGTCGGAAGGCTGCCATGACATCTGGGTAGACGTTGTGCTGTAGCAGGCACCACTTCAGACCGCGAGGATCATAATCTCCATCATCTTGCCTACGAAACTTGCCAATGCAATGTGGCGATACGATGGAAACTCCAACGGCGAATGGCCAAGCTCCAGTAATGGAATGAATGAATAGAATTTATTGATAAGATAGACAGAGTGGACCCACGATATTAAACATATTTTTGTGAGCGGGCACAGTGCTTGAAGCCTATGCGTATTTTGTACGATGCCAATCACAAGCCAGTGCACTCTTTTGTGTTGGGTATACTTGAGTATTTATGCGTAGTTAATCTAGGCCTGGGAGTGTTAGCCAGCATCCCTCACAGCCAAGGCTGGCGCATGTGGAATACCTTTTTATGGCGGGTGGCGTCAATTAACACATGAAGTTAGGAGAGCAGGCACGTGAATCGTACGCGTAATGCGAAGGTTGTGGGTTTGGTCCCCCCTTCTTCCCCCCGACGAAAGTTATCTTTTCATCCACTTTCATTCCCTTTTCCTTCATCATTTTCTACATTTCAAAACAAATAACAGCAAATTAACCCAATGCTTTCTTTGGCTTCAATTCTATCCCCTTCATGCCAGCACGTGACTCCCGCATGGATCTACCATTTTCCATCCATGAAATCACGGCGGCGCTAGCTTTGTGCAGACGTACGTCATCACCAGGACCTGACTGAATTGTTTACAGAGCTGTCTGTCATTTGGATGAACGGGCGAGGAGTATTCTGCTAGAGATGTATAATGAATCTTGGCGAGTTGGCACACTTCCGAAAAGGTGGGAGAGTACTGGCGTAGTCAAGATTCATATATATATATATATATATATATATATATATATATATATATATATATATATATAATGAGAAGCCAACAAACACTGACACCAAGTACAACATAAGGGAAATTGCATCTGCTTAATAAATGAAATAAAGTAATGATAAATTAATGGAAATTAAAGTGGATGAAAAAACAACTTGCCGCAGGTGGGAACCGAACCCACAACCTTCGCATCTCGCGTGCGATGCTCTACCAATTGAGCTACCGCGGCGGCGTTTCCCCATCCACTTTCTTGGGTATTTATGTGTACTAGTAGAACCCGGGAGTGTTAGCCAGCGCCCCCACTCACAGACCTTGGCGGCGGACGTGGAACGTCTTTTTTGCCGCAGGCGTCACGAGAACGTGATCTTTTCGGGTGAAGGCAACTGGTCAATAAACCCACATATGCTACCTGAAGGCATCAATGTTGCCGGATTCGAGACCCTCGTTATGTAATAAACGAAAAGAAAGGGGGTTAACCGAGGGACCCGATAATTATTAGTCATATAATGAGAAGCCAACAAACACTGACACCAAGTACAACATAGGGGAAATTGCATGTGCTTAATAAATGAAATAAAGCAATGATAAATTAATGGAAATTAAAGTGGATGAAAAAACAACTTGCCCCAGGTGGGAACCGAACCCACAACCTTCGCATGTCGCGTGCGATTCTCTACCAATTGAGCTACTGCGGCGGCGTTTCCCCATCACTTTCTTGGGTATTTATGTGTACTAGTAGAACCCGGGAGTGTTAGCCAGCGCCCCCACTCACAGACCTTGGTGGCGGACGTGGAACGTCTTTTTTGCCGCAGGCGTCACGAGAACGTGATCTTTTCGGGTGAAGGCAACTGGTCAATAAACCCACATATGCTACCTGAAGGCATCAATGTTGCCGGATTCGAGACCCTCGTTATGTAATAAACGAGAAGAAAGGGGGTTAACCGAGGGACCCGATAATTATTAGTCATATAATGAGAAGCCAACAAACACTGACACCAAGTACAACATAGGGGAAATTGCATGTGCTTAATAAATGAAATAAAGTAATGATAAATAAATGGAAATTAAAGTGGATGAAAAAACAACTTGCCGCAGGTGGGAACCGAACCCACAACCTTCGCATGTCGCGTACGATGCTCTACCAATTGAGCTACTGCGGCGGCGTTTCCCCATCCACTTTCTTGGGTATTTATGTGTACTAGTAGAACCCGGGAGTGTTAGCCAGCGCCCCCACTCACAGACCTTGGCGGCGGACGTGGAACGTCTTTTTTGCCGCAGGCGTCACGAGAACGTGATCTTTTCGGGTGAAGGCAACTGGTCAATAAACCCACATATGCTACCTGAAGGCATCAATGTTGCCGGATTCGAGACCCTCGTTATGTAATAAACGAGAAGAAAGGGGGTTAACCGAGGGACCCGATAATTATTAGTCATATAATGAGAAGCCAACAAACACTGACACCAAGTACAACATAGGGGAAATTGCATGTGCTTAATAAATGACTAATAATTATCGGGTCCCTCGGTTAACCCCCTTTCTTCTCGTTTATATATATATATATATATATATATATATATATATATATATATATATATATATATATATATATATATATATATATATATATATATATAAAAGAGAAGAAAGGGGGTTAGCTGAAGGGCCCTATTTTTATTAGTCATGTCATAAGAAGCCAACAAACACTGACACCAAGGACAACATAGGGGAAATTGCTTGTGTTTAATAAATGAAATAAAGAAACGATAAATTAATGGAAGTTAAAGGGGATGAAAAAACAACTTGCCGCAGGTGGGAACCAAACCCACCTCGCGAAATGCGAAGGTTCAGGGCTCGGTTCCCACCTGCGGCAAGTGGTTCTTTCATCCCCTTTAATTTCCATTAATTTATCGTTTCTCTGTTTCATTTATTAAGCACAAGTAATTTCCCCTATGTTGTCATGGCGGTCAAAGAGCGGCAGCGAGCTCTATCCATAGTCCCTCCCTTGCGCTTCCAGAGCTGTTTCTGTAGTTTTATTTTGTATGTTCACTAGACTACTTTCTCGTTTTTTTTTACATTGAAATTGCCCGTTAGTTACATGTAGTTTTGGCTTTTCTCTCTGCCGATTCGACTTCCACATCGAACCTTTGCGCTTTTACATCATGTTGTGTGGACGTCATTAGTTGTTTGTTTTAGAAGATTATTAGATTGTATTATTAGTAAGCGTTGTGTGTGCCTCGCCGGTACACTGTGCATCGGTAAGTTTTTTGACATGCCAGGTAACATAGCTACTCGAAAAATTTTGCTAAGGTGGAACTAGAACGACTTCGAGCAATCCGACGACGTGCTGCACGCAGATACCGACGTACGAAGACAATGAACGATCTACGGACCGCCAGGCGCATGCAAAAGAAGATACGGCGCCGGTTAGACAAGCTCGAATCGCAACGTTGGGCTGCCTTCTGTGAGTCGCTCGATCCGCGCAAGCCTTTATCGCAACTATGGAGAACGGTGCGCGGACTGCGGACACTTCCCGTACAGCGATTCCCATTCAAGGCGCTTGCCCTCTCTCAAAAGAGATCGGAGATTGACGTGGCAGAGGATTTCTGCGCCAGATTATCCGGCCAACTCAAAGCGACCAACATTCCATCGCCTTCGAGCAGCTGTCCGCCACCACGTGATCACCGGTTGGATCTACCATTCTCGATCCACGAACTTAAGGCAGCATTAGCTTTGTGTAGCCGCACATTAGCGCCAGGACCTGACGGAATTTCCTACCGAGCTCTGTGTCACCTGGGGGAGCGAGCGAGAGGAGCTCTTCTTGAGGTGTACAATGAATCTTGGAAAAATGGCACGCTACCAACAACTTGGAAGTCAAGTCGTCTTGTTCCACTGCTGAAGCCTGGGAAGTCGCCGTTGGAGCTCTCATCATATCGCCCGATCGCTTCGGCGGGCTGTGTGGGCAAAGTAATGGAGAGGATGGTCCTAGGACGCCTGGAGTGGTACTTGGAGTACCACAACACCTACCCAGATGCCATGGCGGGCTTCCGACGCGGTCGATCATCGATCGATAACGTCATCGGCCTGGTGACCTGCATTCAACATAGCCCAACAACTTAGCCCCGTGTTATTTATTCTAACACTAATTGCTCTCCTTGAGCACGTGCCAACCACAGTTAGGCTATCAATGTACGCGGATGACATCTGCATATGGACATCTGCAGTAACACGCCTACAGCTGCGAGCGAGAATTCAGAGAGCCGCCACACAAACTGCTATCTACCTCCGTAATCGAGGCCTGGAAATTTCTTCCGAGTAATGCGCACTAGTGCCATTTACGCGCAAACCCATGGCAAACTACAGTGTAATGATAAATGGCCAAATAATACGACGGGTCCGATCGTACAAGTTTCTAGGTGTCATAATCGACAGGGACTTGTCATGGAGCCCACACATATCATACGTGAAAAAGCGATTGACAGGCATCTGCCACCTGTAAAAGTTTTTCGCTGGCAAGACCTTGGCAATGTCTCCTAGTGCCATGTTACAACTGTACAGGGTGCTTTTTCTGGGATTTCTGCGATACAGCATGCCAGCAATAAAGAAGCCAGGCAAAACGAATCTACGCACAATACAAAGTCTTCAGGGTCAAGTGCTCCGGATCTGTCTAGGCCTGCCTCAGAGTGCTTCAACAGTGGCTACGATAGCAATCGCTAGAGACCACCTTGTCAAGACCCACATTGAAATTGAAGTACTCAGGACCCATATAAGGCATCTAGCCAGGACTCCTCGTCACCATTTAGCCTCTCTACCAGCGGACAGACCACACACATCTTTCAGCCAGACGATAACCGCATATGATGAATCATTGCCAGCTTGTTTCACTCCGGCTGCGAGACCTTCGATTCCTCCATGGTGCCTTGCTCAGCCAAAAATCAACCTCGCTATACCTGGTATCTCGAAAAAAGCTGATCTATCATCACCAGCCCTTAGACAGCTCACGCTACTATATTTGTACGAGAACTACCGTGACTCTACGCATATTTACACTGATGGATCTGTCCTTCCAAGCAGCTCCGCGGCGGCAATCGTCATACCAGCGAAAGGTACAACAATCAAATTTAAGACCACCCAAGCGACAACATTGACGGCAGCAGAGCTCGCAGCGCTCTTTACTGCCCTTCATCATATTGGTGATGAACCGCCACACAAATGGACAATATTCTGCGATTCGAAGGCGGCACTGCAGTCTCTACTGTCACCTTTACGACGCGGACCGCATGAACAACTAATATTCCATATTACAGAGATGTTACACCATATAAGTGATGCAGGCCATGAAATAACCTTCCAGTGGCTTCCAAGTCACTGCAGTATTATCGGCAATGAACGGGCGGATCACGCTGCCCGCTGAGCCCATACTGAGGAGCGCCACGTCCCAATTCCTCTTTCTAGAACTGACGCGGCACGGAAGCTCCGCCTACTTGCTCGGCAGTGCACCGCGTCGCAATGGAATGAGCCACATTTAAGAAATACGCCACTGTACTCACTTGATCCAACATTAAGTCTTCGAGCGCCATCACAGCTTCGCCGTAGAGACGCCACGCTTTTATATCGACTTTGGTTGGCCGTTGCCTTTACTAAAGGCTATGCCTTCCGCATAGGGATGACCGACACCGCAACCTGTGACCACTGCGGCCATGAAGAATCAATTGGCCATATTTTGTGCGCCTGCCCGCAGTACAGTCCACAGAGGGCATGCCTTAGCCACGAAGTTGACCAAGTGGACGACCAACCGCTATCCGAAAAAAGAATTCTACAACATTGAAAGGACCTACCGTCACAGAAGGCCGTGCAAGCGCTTTTGCGCTTCTTGCGATGCACCGGCCTGTGTGAACGACTTTAACTGGAACGCCTTTTGTGTGCGTGTCTCCATGTGTGCGCGTTCCTTTTTTTTTGCGTTTTCTTCTCCGTCATCTTTCTAACCCCTATCCCCCATCCCCATTGTAGGGGAGCAAACCGGAGACTCATATCTGGTTAACCTCCCTGCCTTTCCTCTTCATTCTCTCTCTCTCTCTTGCTAAGGTGGCGTCGATCAATAATGTTCGCGTGTTGAACGTTGCTAGGTTTATATTCCAGTGCAACGTGTCAGGATCGCTCTTGTGAATCTCGGTATTGGCCAATTGCTGTGCCAGAATTGGGTACTCGTTCTGGCAAGCCAGAATGATTTAGAGTTGCTCTTAGCTATTACAAAATCACTCCTGTAGTCGTTTTGATGTCCGCTGCTACTGCCGTTATCCATCGTAGGAATCTAAGACTGCTTCACGAGAAGTTTATATAAGAATAAATAAAAAAGTTTAACAAATGATGTACGTATCTTGGTGGGTTAGAACTTTGATCCCGCAGAACTGCAGTCGGTGGTATTACTCTTTTTTTATACATAATATTTAGTGCAGCGAATGGAACATCGTATTGGAGCATTACACAGACAAAATACAATATACCAAATTTTAGAGGCTTCAGAAGGATCGGGAAAGCACGATGTATACAAGTAGCAAAACATAATAAAACTGGCATATTTACCCCTACAAAGGAAGCAACGGCAAACAACTAATGAATAAAGGGTACCAGTCCAGATGAAACACTGTTTGGTCATACATGTCATTTATGTAAACGATTAGTCGTTCTCCTAAACGCAGTTTATTCTCAGCCACTCGCCGATGTTACAGCAGAGAAAACTTCACCTGAAGAGTGCGGATGCACCACGAGCTACCATGATTGGCTTACGCCATGCTCTGCGCTTTACCTATGAACCAGCGCCGATGGGGAATAATTTCAACGAAGCCAGCGGTATAATCGGAAAGGCAAAATAGCGAAGAGGAGGAAATAATAGCAGCCTCTCTCCACTACACATTTGGCAGTGCGAAATTTCAATGAATGAAGCTTTCCTCATCTCGACACGAGGCCTTGCAGAGCTGCGCAAAATTACTTCATTCTATACCGCTCAAAACAATGCAAAACGTACAGTACCTAATATTGCGCCTTTGACAATGCTAGAGCACCAAAAATAATTGGCCTGCGCTACGATTCTTTGACGACTTCAGGTTGGCTGACGCCACACTCTGCGCCTCTGCTACAAAACAGCACAGGACTGGAAGAATGTTAACAAAGCCAGCGGTAAGAAGCTAAAGGTGAGATAGGGAAGAAAAAGGAGTAGTCTTGTCTCTGCACTTCTAATGCCCCTCGCGGGTATGTGCCGTTATTTAAGGATTCGACATCAACATGAACTTCACAAACGAAGATCTCTACCGCTACACAGGAAGAAGACATAGACTGCGGCTGTTGTCATCGCTGTTATCAATGCTCACGTTGTTATGAATGCTCATACTAACAATGGAGAAATAGCCAAGATAAAATATTAGTGAAAATGTAAAAAACGCTATCTTCTTCTCGACGAAAGCAGATTGCTTACCAAACGAAACACTGCAAGGTTTACTACGCATAACATTAGCGAAGCTATCGCGTCACCGCTCCGCATTATGCGTCAAACTGCAACATTTTTTGTTATTTCTGTAGCTTTTTAATCTGTATTATTAGACCCAGAAAAATTTAATCAACTTTTTTTTCTAAAGTATCAGTGAAATAAGGCCATCATTCAGCGGGTTAGGTACGCCGTCACTGCAACAAAAGATGATAATCAAAACTTGCGTGCACTCGGGTAGTTCCTTGTCAGAGATATTTGCGAGGCACAGAGTCACATATACTATTGCAGTGCCGGCAGAAATGACTGCATAGGGGGCATTGATCATGCTGATTACATCCGGAAGGTTCCTCTTCGCGCAGTAAAACATTCTACGGAGAGCTTGAAGATGGCGCAATATCGTCGTCTGCTCGCACAGAACTGGTGATACTCGGCAAAGCCCGCCTCCTTGGCCTCTGCGGAATTGTGGCGGTCCCTACTTGTTGGCAGAGCCGTTATTGTTGGCCGCATGGAGCGCACATAAAAAACTCGTCCCGACAAGAGCACTCGAGACGACGTCGCGCCGCCTTTCACAACCGGGACAGTGCACAATGCAGGTCGAAGAAGAGGTAGACCTGCCCTAATTAATTTTGGGGGCTCGAGGAAGAGGAGGCTCCCTGCGCCTTCGCCTCTACACGCGCCGCCGCGCGAGCCGGTGAGAGACTTCGCCTCAGTGCGCCGCCTCTATCTCAGACACTGTGCGCGTCTTGTCCGCTACTTTCGCCGCGGTGACAGCGCATGGACGTCGCCGCGAATCTGCGAGCAACGCAAACTTTTCTCGCACGCGTGTGTTCCAATGGTCCCTAACATCTTTACCTGCTCACCTCAGTGTGTCTTTCCCTTTACCCTAAAAGGAGCATAAATGTTTCTTCTTTTTTTCTTCTTTTTGTAGCCGCGTGGTGACTAGTCTTTTTCGCTTATTACCTTTTATCAATATTTGGAAAAAAAACGCACGTTGCAGCATAAACACTTTTGTTGCATACTCGTTGCTGTTCTCTGGCGCGTGTTCTTTTTTTCTATTTTTTTTTCATACACGTACTTTACGAAAGTTTGCTGCCGCATTTGAGGCAGCTGGGGTACGCATGTAGTTTATGAAAAAGCATATGCAGATCCAACGCACACGTTGGAATCTATGTGAAGCGAAGCTTAAGGAAAGCGAATTGAGTGATCTACAATGAACGGCGACGCGCGCAATTGTGCTTTCTGACATGCTGTGCAGCGTGTAACCTCGTGGAACGTTTCAGTTTATCGCCCACAAAGGTCACAGCTTTAAATTAAATTAAATTATGGCGTTTAACGTGCCAAAATCGCTTTCTGATTATGAGGCACAGGTCACAGCTTTGCTGTAATGAAATTTTTATGTTTATGCACCGCATCGTTCACAAGGTGTACCGAAATGCTAACTCCAAATCAAGTGGATTCACAGATTGAGACGTCTACGCAGTGATGTCAGAAGGACGAAAGCGATGTACGAGCATGATGCTTGATTTATGTATGAGCGGTGACAATAGGTATATGCACAAAAAAGTACCACACGTATCAAGAAACGTTTAGGGATTCTGTACCTGTTGTGTCACAGTGGGACATAATACCCATTCTGGAGGATTAGCCAAGAACGGGCACACACACCCAAGTCAAATTAACAGATCGCTGTGCTTCAAAGATATCTGTGAGCCGACATTATACGCGGTGATCATGTCTAAGTTTTAGGAACAAGGGTGGTTGCTTGGGCTAATGGTAATTCATGGTGAAAACAACGTACAGCGCGAAGGACAAGGACTGGGAGAGACGACAAAACACTGCGTTGACTTCCAACAATATTTTATTGCCGTTGCCACATCGTGTGTATATATACACATATACATATATACATTGCGTGTATATACATCGTGTGTACGTATACACAACAATAAAATATTGTTGGAAGCCAGCGCAGTGTTTGTCGTCTCTCGCAGTCCTTGTCCTTCCCACTGTACCTCGTTTTTACGAAGTTTTATGGAATTTTTCAAGATCGCCTGTGGCAGATAGCATAATTCTTGTCGTTTAGCTGGACTATTCGAATAGGTGGATATGACTAGAATCTGAAATCGATTTTTAAAAATTCCGCAAAGCTTAAGTATGATCAGACTACTGTATGTTGAGGTTCTATGTAACAATCGTAATGGGACCTATCCATACTAGAGGATTGGCCAAGAACGGGCCATACCGAGCGGCTAAATCACAGAAGATAAAGTAAATAAGTGAATTCCTTAAATATAACTTTACCATTCCATTTACAGATCGGTGTGCTTTAGAGATACCTGCCAGTCGACATTATATGTTCAGGTTTCACGTAGGAAGCTGCTTTTGTTGTTACTGCAGAACAACAGGAGTGCATGCTTGGTCAGCATATAAGAGTTACATAAGCCACTTCGCGGGTGGCTTCATATAACATTTTGCGTGTGTATCCACAAATATATCAGCCGAGATAGCGACCAACTCAACAGCCAGCAGCCAGGCTGCCACGTCAAACCCGGGAAAGTAGGCAAAGAAAGCTTTAATGCTTCTCCAAGTGTAGCAACGCCGGGGAATGGGAGAAAAAGGCAAATAATTGAATCGGCACTACAGCCTTTCTGTTTCGACTTGACAATTTGCTATTCTTCGAATTGTTTCTGTGCTGGTTGCCCCTCTTTTTTTTTTCCTTCTGCAGAATGCCATCGCAAAGTGGACGGCTGCACATCAATACCAACCTGCCCGTATACTCACTCTATCCAAGTCTCAGTCCTCACAAGTGCCAAAGTCGAAAAAAAAAAACAGAAAGGCTTTAAGCTGTCTTTACCAGCATGGGCAGCCAGTGAAAGCCACTCAAAATTTGTAGCAGAAAGAAACGCTTGGAGGTGCATTGTCAGAGTTGCGCTGCTCTAACGCGGTCTTCCCTTTGCCTGTATCTTCTGTGCTTTTTGTGGTTGCGTGTGATTGCACCATTTATTGAGAATGGATGTTTTAGTAACGGAAAATGTGGTGTAACGTGTATATGTGAAACGATCACTCCATTTGCAAGGAAATTTTTTCATGTGAAACTATAGAAAAAGGAGTTGAGAGACAAAAGTAGTGACACATTTTTTTCTTGCGTCATTTTGTGAATTAGAAACAGTAGACGTTATACCAAATTATGATAAATTAGAAATTTATTTCGCGAGAATATTCACTGTATTTTATCGGGGTTTTATACAGTTATGTTTTAAAGAAAGTAATTAGAACATATAAAATAAACCAAATAATTTTTTATGGAGTCATCTGAGGAGCTCCCATTGTCTATGGATGAAAATCTTTCATTCGCTAATGAAGAAAGACGACTTTCAAATAATGAATACTCATTGGCAATCTGTACGAGGTAAGGCATTGCTGACTTGAAACCATTATTCGTGTAATTATTAATGAGCTGATTTCTCAGATAGAGCTGGCAAGGCCCGTATTCCTACCTAAGTTTACAAAATAAATAGTAAACAAGACACACGTTTGCAGCACGCTGAAAAATGTAAAATACATCAGCTAATTTCGCACCATATTACCGCACGGCCACAGCAAAAGGAAATGATTGAGACTTCAAGGCAACATAGAACACAAGTGATGAAGACATCATACATGTTTGGGTAACAACGATACTGTTAGCAGCAATGTGCTTCCTATGCATATAGCTTTATGTTGCGCGTGACTCCATAAAATAGCGATATGTAGTTGATGAAACTTTTACAAAACTCACGTAAATGAAGCAGGCTCATTTTCCTGAAATTTCTAAACTAATGCGGTCAATTTATCTTTTTTAAACGCTCCATATGCTGCCGTTTAAGAGATCGCGATAAGGGTTTTCAATGCCGACTTGTTAGAGGCATAAACACGACGCTTCAGTTTTTGTTGTATGGTAAAGAAAGAAACCAGCAGATTTCACCGATGCCGCGTGTAAGCTCTGAACCCATGGACTGCGAAAGAAGTTTCTCCCACGAATATATATACCCCCACCGCCTCCAACTTTTCGCAGCACTCCTCCGACCCTGTGCAATGTGCCCAAGCTGTGTGCAATGACCAGGCAACGACGACGACGGAGGATGACCGGAGGCGACACGACGATTTACTGACGTCCAATGACTGACAGCGAAAAGCCGTCTTTGCAACGGGAACGTGAGAATGACTGCTAAACTGAAAGACGCGCTGCGAACGAGTGGCAGGTCGCGCACCAGCTATGGTGGGCGAGCCTATTGTAACGGGGCCGCATCGAAGCCGTCACTGAGCGTTAAATGCGGAAGTCAGTGCGCACACTGCTTTGTGAATGACACGTTATTCTTCGCCGGGCGCGCGGCGTCATCATCGTCCGCTAGAGCAATGCCGATTGTGGCTTCCGAAACACATGCACGTATGCCACGACTCCCGCAGCCTGCGTGACGTACGATGTACCGAATAAAATACCAAACGCGAAAGTTGCACGATAGCGCAGTAGTGAGCGCATTCGGCTCGCAATTGCACGTCGCCGCATGGGGGGCATAATACCGGTCGAAAACAAAGCTCCAACTTTCTTCGCCCGCACAAATGGTTTGAAAGTTGAAGAGGTGACGAGAGAAGGAGGTGGCCTGACCTTGGTGGCACGACAGCGACAGCGGTGAAATGAAAAGAACGGAAGGATCAGAACAATATGTCACTGTAACAAAATTAAGTGCGCATATTCCACGCGATGTATGGGTCGATGTTCGTGCGAAGTATTTGCTCCCACAACGCAGGTGAATAAATACTTGTTAGATGCTTACTACTTATCTACCAATAAATGTGGAATCTGCGTAAGATAACGGGAGAACGGGAATACCAATACGATGTGTAGTCAACACGCGTTTCGTTAAGGGGTAGCATAAGAGGTACTACACGCTTGCTGTATTCAAACCTCATTTATTTAGGTGCTGACGTGTTTATGCTACAAGTTTGGCGAGCTTATGTTTAGACACTCTAGTCGATGGTGTCATGCTGGGTGCTGCATTGAGAAGGGTGGCTAGAAGCCTATATAAACGAAAACTGAAGCAGGGGACCACATAAACAATGACACCCTCTGTGCGCATTATGTCAGAATTTCAGCGGTCGAGTGCGTTCGTCATGAACGCAGGTAAGCATTTTTTTATTCGTTAGAAATGTCGATCTTAATGTAACCAGTAACAACCATCGTCATGTTTTCATCTCTGGTATCATAATAGTGTGACAGCACCACATTGCGAATGTTTGGTATCAGCACGATGATACATGCCACTATTTTCACATCATCTTCCCGAAGCCACCGTTGGAAGACCAATTTCATATGCCACAATTTTGACGTCTGTAGTAGAACGCGCGCCTACACAAAGTAAACGCAATGGTGCGCCCGAGAGCACCTGGAACTTGTCTTTGTGGTACAATAAACTACGAATGATGAACACGCTGCTCTGAGCTCTGTTTCTACGTATTGTCCTTCATTTTCCATTCCATTAAGCAATTCCATTAGGATGTGTATGGGTTTTTAGAAAAAGCTATGAGACAACATTACACGTAAAAGTTTTATGTCGTGATACATCGATTTATTACGCAGAACATAGGTGCACTTGAACAAAGGTGTATGAACAAAGGTGTAGGCCAATCAAGCCACACTGCCCGGCCGACCCTACGAATAAATACTCTCAAGGCTCCCAAAAACGCACCCAACTGTAAATTGACACGGTTGCGTGGTTTGGAATCACAATGACGTTGGGCAAATATTTATGTTTCTACCATCTATGGCGAAGCAAAAGCGTAGCATGGGAGCTCCGCCTCCTCGCTCACCAGTGCACCACGTCACAATGGAATGAGCTGCATTTCCGGAATTCCCGACTATACTGCCTTGATCCCACATTAAGCCTTCGGGTCCGATCAAAGCTTCACCATGGAGACGCCACGCTTTTTTATCGACTATGGTAGGGCGTTGATTTTACCAAAGCCTATGCGTTCCGCATGGGGATGGCCGACACCGCAACTTGTGACCACTGCGGCCATGAAGAAGGGTGATTCCACGAGAGATCAACACGGGTCAAAAACTTCATATTTTAGATTTCATTGAATATTTTATATTTTATGCGCATATCATTCGGTAGCACTAAAGTGAAAGTGGCTTCTTTGCCATATGAATATTCTAGGAGGAAAACATAATGAGATTCTTCAGTGTGGAGCCGCCGCCAATTTCATGCACAAGGCATTTTCACAAATTCAGAACAATGTGAAATACAATATATTACAGCTACAAAAATAAATTTCTGTGTGTAAAATGCAGAGGTAAAGGAGGGTCAGCTGGCACTGTTTGAGGCTTCCGTGCAAAACGGAAATGTTGTAGAAAAATTTCTTAATGTGCTACAATCTTTAAAAGTTTCTGTATTTACAATTTTTTATCAACTAAACCAATCCATGTAGCCTTTTGAAATTCGGTGGACTGTGAGACCTTAACCTATTCGAAAATTGTGCAGAATATTCTTGCTGTATCAAAAATTACCATTTCTACAGTTCGCCTCAAATTTGAAGTTTTGACAAAAATGAACGCTATTTTAAAATCAAAATAAAAAAAACATCGTATATTTTTCGCAAGATCTCGTAAACAGCTGATCACAGGCACGTGCAAAAGAATATTAAAAACATGTTGCATTATTTTGTTTGTAATCACAATACAGGTGGTAGAAATGAGATCTTTGCCAGAAAGCAGCAAGGTGCTAAGAAAAAGGGACATCGGGTTAAACAGAATGTCCGTAAGGCTCTGACTTGCCTAAACTTGACTGTGATTGCGAGGTAAAGGCAGTTTTAGTAAACAAGAATTATTATTTCAACTATGCCGTTCTAATATGTCTAAATTACCGACGTAAATTCGTGGAGTGATGCCTCTCCTCGACCATCAATGGCGCCCATATTTAGTTTATGCGTTCAGATGCGGCTGCTGTAAAAATCGTCTCTTTTGATTGAGTTCGTAGAGTGTAGCAGAATGGGGAATGAGTGGATCCACAGGATACGGTGGCAGAAGGATCAAGTGAAGTAAAATACCTTGAAATATCCTGGCAGTGCGGCCGCCGCCTTAACCAGAAAAAGCTACGTGCACTCCGGTTGTTTCGTATGCGCTGCCGTTTGCCGTATACTCAAGCGTTGCCTTCTGCTCGACAACTCTGAGATTGGGCACCAAGCTCCCCGTTTCGGAAGCGAGGATTTAGTTTATGGTTTTTCAGGTATAGTTGGTGCCCAAATTAATGCCCCAGGAATGGCGGCTGTTAGGGTAACACAAGCTAATCTAGAACGTCGTGCTCTTGCTGATTGCAACCGCCGCAAGCAATTGGAGAGCCGGTAATACGTGATAGGTACCATCCTTTAAACACTACCGATAGGTGATGGTACAGTTATTTTTCGCATTATAAAAAATGAACCTAATGTAGATTAACTACGGAGTCAATTTAGTACACCCTAATTTTTGCCTCCACTTCGTTCTGGTAGCAGCTGTTAGGTTTACGTCTGCTTGTATCAGGCGTGAACGACCTCGAAACAGACGATAGGCCAGTTTTGTGCGGAGGGCTCTGCGCACACCCCACAGTCATCCTTCATCATAGACAAGCGCTAAGTGTTCGCAGTGATTTGAGCTGTTAGTGGAGCTGCGATAGCTCACCGTTACAGCGGTGAGTGGGTTTTTTTGGCAGATTACTTGAAGGTGCACAAAAAGAAAATACCTCTTCAAAGAAATTTCGGCAAGGTTGGAGACATTGGTGTATCTGCATTGCAGAATCTCTTGCTACAAGCTTCCCGCCATGCACAGGATGACGACTAGATATGCCAAAATTGCTCCCGGCGACTAAAAGAAATGCTATATATTTTTAATGCTTACCCTGCTGAAACATATGATGAATTCGTAGCGGAAGAAGACAAACTTGGTCGTAGAAATCAGAGTTTACACTCACTTGAAACTTTCCGGCACGTGCGTCAGCAGAAGTCGGTTTCCCGACTAAGGAACTTTAGCCCAGTGCAAAAGCAAATTCAACTCGGTGCCGCTGCGAGGTCCAAATCTCACTCCGTAAAATGCAGGCGCCATCTAGACCCCTCAGGTACCAAATTCGTCGTGTGTGTCGAAACATTCTCCAGCTCTAAATAAGCCTATGATACGTGCTCATCGTACCAAGAGTGAATGCACTTGTTGACTGCTGCCAAGCCAACTGGAGCGCCGAAAAGTCCAAGCTCAAGCTCTCATTCCACATTTGTCAGCCTATATGATATACAAATCCCGACGTTGGTGCAAGAACCATGTAATATGGTCAGCACCAGACGCACCCGAGAGAACACGGTTGAACCCAACAGACGTCCAGACCACTGTGGAATATTATACCAAAGACGAGCATGGATGTTCTCGGCAGAGTCCCAGCAAAAAAGATGTAGTATCTGTTTCGATTGAGTGAAAAAAATAGTATGCTGCCAAGAGGTTCATGACCCGCTCAGTACAAGAGACTTATCGTCTCTTTAAGGAAGCCATTCCAAATGCATCTATTGGCCTCTCAAGGTTTTATTCCTTCCATCCAAAATGGTTTCTTCTTGCTCCACAACAAGAAGTGTGCCGTTGCATGTATTGCGTCAACGCCACACAGTGTGTTTCCGCGCTTGAAGAGCCCACTGAAGGTGCCTACACAATCAACCAGATTGTTTCCTCGTCGATTGTGATCATTGTGCAAAGGAGGATGCTTTAACTACTACAACTTTGGGAATCCCTGAAGAGACAGAGGTAAACTATGCAGTATTAGAAAACGGTGACCTCATCAAAAAGACAACACATGCTACTACCTTTCTGCAGGAGCTTGGTGTAGGGCTTAATTGTCAGGTGGATCACCCATGATTACATATCAACATCAAGCATCAGCGATTACATCAAGCATCAAGATTCAAGCATCAGCGATACAAGACGCCAAACGGAATCAACAGCACGGATCCTGTGTCCTCCATTTTGACTTTGCAGAGAATTGGACAGCTGTTGTACCGAACGAGGTATAGTCATACCACTGGCGCAAAAAACAAGGCTCGCTATTTACGCGTGTCCTCACGAGTAGAGTATCTGCTCAATGTTTTGCTGTCATCACTGATGACGTATGTCATGATGCTGCACACGCTTGCTTTGCACGGGAAAAAATCTATGAGCGCATGAAGGATGAACTTCAGCTTGACGCACATGTTACATATGTGTCTGACGGCGCCAGTAGCCATATTAAAAACAAGTATCTCGTTTACGAGCTGTCACAGAAGGAGCACACGTCAATGAAGTGGCTTTTTTCGGCCACATGACATTGCAAAACGCTTGCGATGGTGTTGGTGGCTTAGTAAAGCACCAAGCCTCGCTCTACAATCTCAGAGAAGCCAGCATTAAATTCATTAGGTCAGCCTTCGAGATGGTGGCGCAGATGACTGCAATGCTGAAAAACATAAAACTGCTTAATGCAGATGCAGACGATGTAGAGAACTTTCGCCACTTCAAAAAGAAGCAGTGGAAATCTTTGCCGTGTGTTCCAGGCATACGGTCTGGGCACATTTGGTTAAGCGAGCCTGACGCCACCAATTTCGATAGTGTTGTGTTAGTGTCTCGCACTGCTGCAGGTAACTGGAAAAGGATCAAGCCTTTCTGAGTGCATACACGGCTATGCTCGACGTGCCTTGTTCCCTCTCCCTGCCTCCATGCTGGAGCACTTCAATGTGGCATACCCGGATCATCAACAAGTGTACACTGACGGGTCATTAAGTCAACAGGCAAGCAACTGTGCCACTGCGTATTGGATTCACTTCACTAGAACTGCGTGATCAGGCCCTCTGTATCAGTTGGTCTTATAGAAAAATGGCGGAAAGAGCCGCCACTGCTGCTGCGCTTCGTAAACTCAGGACGTGTTCTCAGCACGCTATCACCGTTTCGCAATCGTTAGCGGTGCTCCATCAACTATCCCGTGCATTGTATACCAGCAAGTTCGACCGAGAGTTCATCTGGTCCTATCAATAGTTCAATGAAGAAAGAAAGGCTCTACTTGAGGCCTTGCAGAGTAGACAATTTCCTCAAGAGTGCGCGGAACAGGTAGTGTTTCCCAAAGGACCCAAGTTTCTGAGAGAGGAAGTGTCGTGCTTCGTTCCAGCTTTTCTAAGAAACTGTGAACTTTCCGACAAGTGGTGGCCCTTAGGGACTGAACTTTTCATTATATAGTAATGTAACACTTCCTTGTTTTATTTTTCTTAAGATTCGGTAAAATAAGCAATCGCAGGCGCTCTCTGCCAGCTAACCCTGCCCTAAAGAACACCATCGCCACTCCCACCACAGCGTCGTATGTTATATAATGACTAGTACGGCATTTTTAGAGGCATTTACCTGCTGTACATTCATAAAGAGTTAACCGTTAATTCTGTAACACACAAAGAAATACAAACCTACATTAACAGAAGGCACAAATTATCAACGCTGCAAGGTGCGCGCACTTGCTGTTAAATAAAATGAGCCATGTAATGGTTATGTTGACGCTTTTTTATTCCCGTTCAAGCGAATGAGTGTTCTACTAAACACATTTTGATGTATAAGTATTAAACATAAGGCCAAAACTGCATTTATCTCGCAATCACGTCAAGTTTAGGTAAATCAGGGCCTTATGCAGATTCTGTTTAACCCGATGTCCCTTTGTTTTAGCACCTTGTTGCATTCTTGGCAAAGCTCTCATTTCTACCATCTGTATTGTGATTACGAACAAAATAATGCAACATGTCTTTAATATTCTTTTTCACGTGCCTGTGAACAGCTGTTTACGAGATCTTGCGAAAAATATACGATGTTTTTTTTATTTTGATTTTAAAATAGCGTTCATTTTTGTCAAAACTTCAAATTTGAGGCGAACTGTAGAAATGGTAATTTTTGATACAGCAAGAATGTTCTGCACAATTTTTTAATAGGTTAAGGTCTCACAATCCACCGAATTTCAAAAGGCTACATGGATTGATTTAGTCGACAAAAAATTGTAAATATTGAAACTTTCGAAGATTGTAGCAAATTAAGAAAATTTTCTAAAACACTTCCGTTTTGCACGACAGCCTCAAACAGTGCTAGCTGACCCCTCTTTACGTCAGCGTTTTACACAGAAAAATATATTATTTGTACCTGTTATATATTGTATTCACATTGTTGTGAATTTGTGAAAATGCCTTGTGCATGAAATTGGCGCCTCCACACTGGAGAATCTTGTTATTTTTTTTTTCCTCCTAGAATGTTCATTTGGCAAAGAAGTGTGGCGTTCACTTTAGTGTTACCGAGTGATAAGCGCATAAAATATAAATATTCAATGAAATCTAAAATATGAAGTTTTTGACCCGTGTTGATCTCTCGTGGAATCACCCAGAATCGATTGGCCATATATTGTGCGACTGCCCGCAGTACAGTCCAGAAAGGGAATCCCTTCGCCACAAACTCAGCCAGCTGTACGACCGACCACTATCGGAAGAAGGAATTCTACGCCATTGACGGGACCTAACTTCACAGAAGAAGGCTGTGCAAGCGCTACTGCGCTTCTTGCGATCTGCCGGCCTTTGTGAACGTCTCTAACTGGAACGCCCTTCGTGTGTCTTTCTCTGTGTGTACATATTTTTTAACCTTTTTCTATTTGTCCTCTTCCTAACCCCTATCTCCCAACCTCAGCGTAGGGTAGCAAACCGAATACTAATAACTGGTTAACCTCCCTGCCTTTCCTATCTCTCTCTCTCAGGTGAGGAGATGCCGAGACTGCGACGAGGAAAGCCGTCTTCGCCGATGTGGCGGAAAAAAACCACGCGGCAGACGAATGGGGACACAGAAATAGCAGTTTCAAGCATTTAACTGCTTTGAAAGTAAGAAAAAGAAAATCACTAAACGTAGTCGCTATAACGCCAACAGGCCCAGTCACGCGGCTAACACACACACGCACACACACACACACGCACGCACGCACGCACGCACGCACACACACACACACACACACACACACACACACACACACACACACACACGCACACGCACGCACGCACGCACACACACTTGATTTACATCAAGGTTTGCTTCTATAGTCACAAGACATTTACATTTTCTTGTCAACCAATTTCATTCAAGCTAGTAGACCCTCTTTCTAAGGTTAGTATTTCAACATTTCAGGGAACACTGGCGCCCCCTTTTGTTATAGTAGTTGTTCTGCTCTGACGCTTCTTTCTTTCCCCTTTCTTATAATTTCGATGAGGACAGAGCTCAAAACTGTAAACTGCAACTTGCGAGCTTATTATTATGGGTTCGGGAGATCTCTATTTCTTCATGGTTTCACACTGTGGTCAGCATGTATGGGAATCAGCACCTAATCGATCGCCACCTATGGGAATGAAAGCATGATACGCATTTGAGTAGCACGCTTGCAACAAAGCTTACTGTCACGAGTGATGTCCTTTTGCGTGCACCGCAGTTCGGTCGTATTGTTTTGTTTAATACGCGCTGTTCGTTTCGCTGCGTCGACAGACCATCCGCCCGCATTGGTGACTTGGTGGCTGTGGTGTTCTGTTGGTGCGCACGAGGTCGCGGGTTTATATCCCACCGTTGCGGATGGATTCATATGTGAACGATTTCAGGAACGCTTGTTAATTTATACTTAAGTGCACATGAAATATTCCGGGGTTGTCAAAATCACTGTGGAACCTTTAACAACCTTGTCTCTCATAGCCATCGTTTTTTTGGGGCGTCACAATACATAAATGAATGGCAGGTACCTACGATGACATTTGGCAGTGTGCAGGTAAAACCTCGGTTGGACATGTGTTTTTACAGCGAAACTGTTAAGAAGTGTTGTGCAACAATTTTTAATGTGGTCACGAGTGACATGCAGCGGCGAAGTCGACATCTTATATATATATATATATATATATATATATATATATACAACTCAACGTGTGTCGAAGCGTCCCATTTGCTTTAAAATGTAATATTCAAAGTTTTAAAATAAAAGTTACGTTACGTCTACCTCATTCCAATAGGCAACAACTTACGTGCGAGTTCTTTTTTCTTATTCGACAATTGGTGATTTCTGTTTGTTATGTCATGTTATACCGGCTCCGCGTGACAGGTCAGCCAGAAGTTTGTACGGTTGCGGCAGTGCAAGATGGCGTCGCGAAGCTGCAACGCAGCCTGAGTTGTGGTCTGTCACTTGCGTGCGATTTGTCATTTCGTACCCTGTCTATCTTGTGACATGGCTGAACTTGAGCTTCTTGCAGGTTTATGCCGACTCAACAATCACCGAGCTAGTGTAGCTGGTTATAGTCGCAGAGCTATCTGCATAATGTGAATTTGGTTGGCGCACATACCGTGCGGTAGATGCCAAGAGGGCTTGCTTCAGGGCAAATATCGGACTTCTTTCCAACTCTTGGAATGGAGGGGCGCACTTATGGTTATTGGAGACACTACAAAGCACATTGTGGTCGTGCTGCAGGATTGAAACCGAATGGGAGAGAGGAGCGGCAGGAGGTCACAATGCTCGGATATGTTGAGTCTGGTCTACTTTCCGAAAGAGAAGCCAGGCATATGTTTTCAACGCAATGAGGGTACATCCAGGGTGCATCGGTTTCACACTTCGTGTGTATCGCTCCATGTGCTTTTTGCAAACTTTTTGGTACTTTAAGAATCCCTTTAGCAAAAGGCCCTGCAACTCACTTCAGATGCTCCCGAAGCGAAAGTGTGTTGCGCTCGACAAACAGCAAGCGGAGTGGGCCAGTTGATCTAATTTATTTTGTTTCACTGAGAGGGCAGATATTGCACTCTTGGTTCCAGCGCCAGTCGTGGACGGTGAGTCACATATCGCTTGGACAAAACGTTAATCACACTGTATTATCGTGAAAGCAACATTTTCCCCCCTTGTGCATGTCAATAGTTAGCTTTGCCAAAAAAGGAAATAGCTTCTTGTTTCAGTCTTGAGCAATATAATACAAGTATTCGTTACTTCGTCAGGAACAGCCCAAGTGAAAAGTGATAGAAAGAATAAACGAATGCAGGAAAACATGGAAATTAGCAAGGAAGAATCCAAATGCTACTCGTACAGAAAAAAAAAAAATGAAGCGTTGCATTTAAGAAACTACAGACTTCAGTCTAAATCCTGGCCCACAAGACTATTCGAAATTGGATGTACCTTTCTTTTAAAATGTTACACACTGTTTGCAAAACACTAGCGCTATCCATTGTGTCTACCGCGGCCTGTATTTCACTTGCTGTGTTGCTTCTTATTTAATAATAATAATAATAATAATAATAATAATAATAATAATAATAATAATAATAATAATAATAATAATAATAATAAACTTTTGTTTTTCTCTTGCATTGGAAGAAACTTTGGCCAAAATGCTCAGTCCGGCTTGCAACGCAGTTTGTTTTATGACGTTTGAGTGTTAAATTGCTTTATCAAAACACCATTGTACGATAGAGCAGCACGTCGTAAAAAGGTTGTAAAATTTGGAGCTTGTAAGGGTCCCTAACTATCGGCGTGATATACCCCGCTATCGCGCTCTCTTCTTTGAATTATTTTTGTTTATTTTCGAGCGGCTTGCGCTGTAGCCTTGGGCGGGGAAAGTTTTGAGCGTGTGTCGTGTTTCATGCTGCGCTCTTATATATAAAGAAAAGAAGCTCATGAAACGCGATCAGGGCTGTCCGGTGCTCTCAGCGAAAAAAGGTGAAACGGAGGAAATGTGGCACAATATAAGTGTTGCAAGGTTGTCTTGATCCACCACTGACTCTGCCCGGCCTCGGCTATTATAACTCGACACGAAGGGCCACCGTACGGCTGCGTAGGGCGTCGCTTCCTTGTCCATTGCTATCCAGGCACAACACGTCGTAAATCCATTCGCCCATCAGTGGGGCGTGCTTCCGCTCTAAGCTGGTGCCTGTTAACTGATGCGCTGTCGGAGCTTCTTAGTTTCACCGCCCTGTTTACTTCGCCCAAAGTTGCGTACGCAATCTTAACTCAAGCTGACGACATTGAAAGATCCGAGGGTGATCTGCTACGCGCGCGCTCTGCGTTTGTACATTGTTTCATCATGGAAGTTTCAAAGCATCACGACGCCAGCTGCTTCTGCTGCTCGTTTATGTTCATGCGCCATTTTCTCTCAACCCTCGTTACGTTGTCTGGAGCTCTTACCTTGTTGTTGTCTGTCGTAAAGCATCTTTGTGCCACAGTGCCTTTTAAAGAAAGACAAAGCGTAAACAAAAGTTCTCGCCGAATGAAAATGGGAAGCGTAAACAGCGTAAACAGTGAAAGAACCCCATCAAGCTAACAGAGAATAAGAGAAAAGAACACATGGCGAACATTAAGTTTTTAATAAAATGCAGAATTAATATTGATTGAAAGTAAAACATGCGACGCACCTAAGATTTTTAATAAAGGACAAGAGAAGAAAAAGTGGGAGAAAAGAATACTTCTCGTGGGTCGGAGGCGAACTTAAAACCTAATAAAAGATAAACGAATAGAAAAGTAATCGATACATCTGCATGGCGCGTACGATACTCTACGGATTGAGCTAGAGTGCGGCGGCTATCCCTTTATACAGATTGTCCTACATAACATAGGCCAAAGTTTCAAATATGAAAGGCACTCCGGACGCGAGTTGAACCAAATGCATAATGTTGGCACTGGCCTAGAGTTACTCGGTCTATTTTTTTTTATTTTCCACTTAACTAACGGATTCGTTATGCTTAATAGATCAACTTTCTAAGTATCGGCTGCAGACCTCAAGTATGATGCGCAAAGTTGTAGAGCACCTTGAGAAACCTCTAAGTAAATTTTTTCCTACACGATGTACCTCACGTGGTCCGATGTATCTCACGCGTTCCAAACAGAGCCCGCGACATATGAAAAAAAAAACTATACCACGTGACGGGGCGCTTGCGCACTATTATTATGCTGCTCTCAAGCGTGCGGTGGATGAACAAGGGCGGCTGCAGCGAGACTGGCCCGCGACAGGGCGTTATGCCTGGTGTAGGTGTGTGGGCATGCGGCTTTTATCGCATGACGGCGCAAATGCGTGCTGCTGGCTGAGCGGTGCCGACGCGATAAAGCGTCTAGGGAGACGAAAGGGAAGAAGACATAGCTTTACTTTTTGATGCTTGAAATGGGCAAGAGTTGGCAGCCTGCCGACGGAGTGTAATGAGGTTGGGTGGGAAGGCGGCGTTAGGGCCGGAATGATTTTCTAGTAACCTTCAATCCAAAAAGGGCCCTTTGATTATATTTTGTGTTCGAAGAGGTCACCATCTGCTGCAATGCACATTTGGCATCTCATAGACACATTTTACGAGGCGTTCTTGATCATGCTATCAGGGATGGAGTTGCAGACTTGTCTTATTTTTCTTTTTTTTTTTGGTTCCCTGATGTTGTGGTTGGTGTCCGGTATACTTCATCCTTGACGTAGCCACAGAGAAAGAAATCGAGTGGAGTTAAATCTGGCGACCGTGCCGCCCAAGCAATGGACCTATGCCGTCCAATTCACTGCTTCGGGACTACTTCATGCAGACATTTGCAAGTAGTGCTGCTGCCGTGCGCGGAAGCACCATCATGCTGAAGCCAAACATCCTTGATCCTAGTCAATGAAACTTCGTAAACAGGGTCCTCAGACGCCCCATCAAGGATGTCGTTGACGTATCTTTCGCCTGTAAACGTGTTATTAAAAAATAGTGCCACCGTAAATTACACACCACACATTAACCGCCCATTGATGTTGGTAAAGTGTCTTCAAAACCCTGTGAGGGTTTTCATCACTCCAATAGTGAGCGTTATGGATATTCACTTGGGCATCACGTGAGAAGGTAGCTTCATCGGTCCAGAGTATTTTGTTCACCAAACCTGGGTCTTCTTCCGTCTTGAGTATAATCCAGTTTGAAACGTCCTCTTGATTTTGGAAATCGCGGGGCTCCAACATCTGGTGCAGCTGCACATGGTACGGATGAAGTTGCCTCTTCTTAAGTACCCTCCACATTGAAGACTTAGACACTCCATCTTCAGCACCCACACTACGAAAACTTGCATGTGGGTCTGAAGAAAGCTTTGACAGAATATCTGTCTCCACGTCCTCGCCCAGGATTTAGGATTTATGTCGTTTCTTCGTAAAAGTCCCAGTCTGTCTCAGCGTTTCGGATGCATGCACAATCATCATTGAGCTCGGACGTGTATCTGGATGCCAGCGTTGAAATAGCTCAACTGCGCGCCTTCTATGTCCACTTGACGCACCCAGAGCCAAAACCATATCCGCTCTTTCCTCGTTGGAGTAAGCCATATCTACTGCTCAACGTTGGTCACAGCCAAATACCGTTGGTTTGGAGAACACGCAGGGATACGGGCACCTGAGGAGCGCTGGATATAGTGCAGTTCGCTGGAATTACTTCAAACGAAGTACATAAGGTATGATCTACATCCGGTAAACTGGAACATCCTAGGGGCGCACTCTCTCAGGGACTGACGCGCCGCTCACGGTGCACAAGTGTGAAGCCAAATGCCCCCACCCGATACTGCGACCATGAAGCAATGCGCACGTGCGGGGTGCGAGATCAAAAAAGAACGTCTGGTAGACAGTAAGTGTGAGAAGGAGAGCAGAAGGGGCCAGTGCGAAGAGAGCCATGGTCTGAAGAAGACATGCGTAAGCTTCCTTGAATATAGCAAAGTTTTTTTTTACCATTAGTTAGTTTTGATCCCGTGTGATTTATCCGCTCTTATTCGAGCCCTAAGGTTAAAAGTTGTAGCATTATCGTTCAATTCGAAAACTACTACAAGGTCATTTGTGTACAAAGGCAAAATTGTAGCAGCCGTCATCGCCTTCCATCGTGCCCAGGCGTTTCGCGCTTTACTTCTTTCAAGCAGAATCAAAATGATGCTTTCGTCTTTTCTTTTTCGTGGCCTTAGACGCTTTATCGCTTCGGCAACGCTAGGTCAACAGCATTCATTTGCACCGTCATACGATAAGAGCCGCATGCCCAGATACCTACACCAAGCAAAACGCCCTGCTGCGGGACAGTCTCGCTGTAGCCGACCTTGTTCATCCATCGCGCGCTTAAAGGGAAGCTGAAACACTTTTCGAAAAAAAAATGAGTTCTCTGCGGCATTCTACAGTTTTGAGTCCCCTGAACACGAATATCTGGTTCAAAAAGGGCGGAAACAAACGCAAGCGGCTGTTTTTCCAATAAAACGCGCACCAGCGCCTCAGGGCATCGCGGGAACGCCGCTGTTGCCCGTGATTGGGCGGGGCTGCTTTGACGTCATTCTCGGCAGTCGCCGGTCGGCGCCGCCGTTTCAGAGCGTAGCACTGGTAGCACGCTGTTCTGTTCTGGCTTCATAGCTGCGTTGTAAGCGTTATGGAACGTTCTCGCTGTCTCGGACAGCTTGTATTTTCGCCGTACGTGTTCGAACCGACAGCCGATACGGAAAACGATGGCGGCAACGGCGGCAACGACGATGTTGAGTGTGCCAACAGCGAGAGCGATGTGTGTACCTTCTCGCGCGTTGGAAATCTTAGCTGGTACGTATGTTTTTTTTTTCATGTAGCTGCACGTTCCAATGACGGGAGAAAAAATGCGCTATGGTGTCACTGGGAACTTGCTGCTTGAAGAATGCCGAAGCACTAAGTTCTCATTAGATTGTAAACACGGGTGCAATTCCGCGATGTCAAGCACCTTGCCTCTGCTTGTCTAAAGTCCCGTGGTTTTTTGAGTGCTGATACACGATCCCGAACATAAGTGCCGCGTTTCAAAGCGCGCAAATGCAGTGCTGCGAGGTACAGTCATGGAAGTTGCTTATCATACACATCCAGAGATGGCCAGAGGTATTATATGGGCAGTATTCATACTATGGTTCGACGACTTTGCGATTGTGGCTCGATCAAGAATCGGTATGCGTGCTCCATGCTAGTGTTGACATAAAGATATTAGGCAGTTTTAGCACCGCCGTGTGGTAAACACGGTAACTGCAACCGTACGTCGAATGTCACTAGGCAAGCCTATACTCCATTTCATACCTCAGGTGCAACGCTCTGGAAGCCACGCATAAAGTCCAATCACCAAAATTTATTACTGCGCGCGTTTCCGTCTATGCTTCGCAGCGTGCCAGCGGCGTTTGCTCCCGCGAGCATGCACGTAAGGTTGCCGCGACGGGCTGCAATTTAAAAAATGCCGAAAAGAAAATTGATTTAAAAGAACGTGTTAGCAGCTGTATAAGTACACGTATTGTTTTTATGGATAAATTCTTTTTTTTTCATTCAGAACTGAGCTTATATATGGAACATTTTCTCAAAAATCGGGTCAGGAAACACCGAACTTTTTCTAAGTGCGAACGCAGCCACTGCAAGAAGTATCTCAAGCCTCCACAGCGTTGCACATGATGTATGAAGCGGAGTATAGCAACGCTAGCGACAACGCGTTTCCGCAATTGTCGTAAGGCTATCCGGCTATCGCGGAAATGGTCCGAGCACAGCACAGTTGATTTCGTCAGCCCGAACTTATCTCTCCTCACCGCACGGACCCACTGCGCTGCAAGCTTCTTGTCCTTCGGGAACCTGTGAAACATCACGTCGTCTCGCCCGCCTGTGTTCGCGCAGCTGAATGCCGCACAGAACGAGGGCATGTTTGGCGCCCTTGGCTGTAGGCACTCACGCAGCACAAAAGGAAAGAACAGTTTACGAAAATCGCAAAAGAAAACCAACGTGAGCGGCGGCGCTAGCAGATCTCCCGTAGCGTATTTAATAAAGCGCAGGACGGAAAGAGGCATGCCAGCACATGCCAGCACGCCGATCCGGCAGCTCGGTCCCCGCGCGTGACGTCACTCTCGCCGGTTCTCTCCTCTGGCAACCACCTCACCCGGCGTTTCGGGAAGCGATGGGGGCGTGTCCGCGGGGGTGATTTAGAAAGCGATTTTCGCCCCTTATATTAACAAAACGAAGAAAAAAATTTCGGAACCGTAAATTATTAGGTCTGTTCTTCCCAATCCCAGCAATTCATGGAAATTGAAACCCGTTTCAGCTTCTCTTTAAGAGCAGCACAGTGAGAGATCGCAAGCGCCCCGCGTCACGTGGTATTTTCTCATATTTTGCGGGCTGTTTTTGCAACACGGAAAAAAAGGACGATGTGAGATACATCGTGTTGGAAACAATTAATTGAGAGGTTTCTCAAGGTGTTCTACAACTCTGCGTATCACATTTGGGGTCTGCAGCCAATGCTTAAAAATTTGATTAATTAAACATAACTGGACAAACAAACAAACAAATATAAAACGAACAAACATAAGATAGCCCGAGTAACTCTAGGCCAGTGCTAACATTATGCATTCCGTTCAACTCGGTCCGGGGTGCCTTTCATTTTTAGAACTTTGGCTCAAGTAATGTGGGACAACCTATGTCCAGTTTCTCGAGCATATGTGCACATGCACTGTATCGTTTTAAAAGCGGTGTCACGTAATACGGGATCGTAGGAGCAGGCAACTATAGCCAATAAATCAGGACTGCTATGTTATACATCAAGACATCCAGGCTATGAGTGTTGAGACCATCGCTCTGAATTGGGCCGAAAGAATAAGAGGAACTGAAGAGCTCGAGAGAGAGAGACAGAGGAACGAAAATGGAAATATAGGGAGGTTAACCAAGGACATGCCCGGATGGCTACCGTACACTTGGGCAGGGGGAAAGGGGAACAACAGATAAGGAGAAAGAAGAAAAATAATTCAGTAATTAAGAGTCATTTATTCCCAGAGTCAATCGCATAGGAATTTCCACTGTCACAAGCGCTCGCACAGTCCAGTAGCCTTCAAGACGCGGAGAAGGGCTTTTGTGGCCTTTCGCATGCAAGAATGTATAGGCCATGGTCCCAGGATCTTTTTTCCTGAGAGAATTCTGTTATCAAATGGGCTGAATTTAGCTTGTAGACTAAGTCGTTGAACGTCAAAGAATGGGCAGTGACACAGGAGGTGCTCTGCACAAATGGCACGCCGCACTGTTGGCCATTCCTGCTAGGAATTAGGAATTTGTATGTGCGACGCCCAACCACATGTGACACAGTAAAGTTCTTTCGCGACGGAAGAGTCCAGGTGGCAGGCGAAGTCGCAAGTTAGGGTCGAGAGAGTGCAAGCGTCATTGGGTGAAACCAGGTGAATTCCATCGTAGAAGTGGGAAGTGGCGAGCAAGTGACTGAAGTTGCCGCGCAGCATCCGTTCTTGAGAGTGGCATAGGCACCCGCTGGTGTTTTTTATGAGCCGAGTGAGCAGCTTCATATGTGCTGTCGTCGCCTACAATTCCGCAGTGGCTCGGCAACCATTGAAATGCAGTATTTTATCCTTTCTTGAGTGCGTGGCTATGAGCGTGCTTTATTTCGTACACTAGCTGCTCATGTAACCCATGACGTAGGGCAAACTGCAGAGTTTTAGGGCTATTTTTGAATCGCAGAAAATGGCCAAACGACTTGGTGGCTGCAGGAACACGTAATTGAGTGCACATTGAAGAGCCACAACTTCTGCTGCTGTCGACGTGGTATTGTGAGAGTATTTAAATTGCAAAGAGATGGCGTCTGATTGAGCAACCACTGCTCTGGTAGAGCTGTTAGAATTGGTGGAACCGTCTGCTTAAACGTGTATGCGGTCAAAATTGGACTCGTGTAGAAGAGAGAACTGCTTCAGGACTAGCGGAGACAAGTCTCCCTTCTTAGCAATCCCAAAAACTGAGAGGCACACGTCAATTTGCCGGTGACACCACAATGCCGATGTTGGGCGTTTTGCAGTCTTGAAGCCAGATGTTATCGAGTTATGGCGTCTCATCACAATACCACAGAATGTAGCCTGTGGTCTTTGCAGTGGAAAATCGGCTAAATGGTGGGACGGCAGCCGCGAAAGATATTAATGTGCGCTCTTGCGTCTGACCGATGATATGAGTGGTGACAGAAAGCTCCTGTGCAATGACCATTGTTGCAGCTGTCGAAGAGCATCTAGGGAGGCCACTACTTGCCCGAAGTGCTTCGGCTTGTACGCTCTGTGGTGCAAGGAGTTAGTCTTGTATGAGTTGGTCAGGACTGGAAGTCTGTATCAAAGAAATCCGAGAAAAAGTGCGTTTATAGCTGTAACGTGGCGTGAACGAAAGGGCCCCACAATTTTCTATCTATGAATATAAACATATTCTCAATAGAAACTAGTTTTTTTCAGGTAGGAGACATGGGTACTCCAGGTAAGCTCACGATCCGCAATAACCCTTAAGAACCTGTGAGTTTTCTTATACGCAATTTAGTAGCCCTCGATGCACACCGGGTAGAAAGACATCGGTTTTCGTGTAAGTGTCGCTAGTGCACATTTTTTTGTTGATATTGTCATGCCTTGTCGGCGAAAGTATGCCGCTGTCCGGGTTGCCGCTTTCTGTATTCTGGCGCGCACTTGCGCTCGTGTCACGCCGGACGCCCAGATGCAAACATCATCGGCGTAGAGCGAGACAGCAACCGTCAGTGGCACCCTTTCGGTGAGCCCTACTAGAACGAGATTAGAAAGAGTCGGGCTCAACACTCCGCCTTGTAACACTACGACTGGAAATATATATATATTTTTCGGGCCAACTTCTGTAAGAACAAACACCGAACTCCATGAGAGATAGCTCTTAATACATCTAAAGACATGGGACCCATTCTACAGCCTCAAAAGCTTGGAGTATGGCTTCGTGGGTTACGTTGTCGCAGGCATCTTTTACGTCTGAGAATAGTGCCACAGAGAGACGCTTCATAGCTTTTTGTTGCTGCACGGAGGTCACAAGATTAATGACGCTGTCAGTCGAAGACCGTTCACGTCGAAAACCAGCCATAACATCAGGGTAAATGTTATAGTATTCAAGGATACTTCCATACGTATCAGCAACATCCTCTCCACGACCTTACTGGTGCAACTCGCAAATACAATCTGTCAGTCTGATGTAAGGTTCAGAGGAGACTTTCCAGGCCTCAGTAGAGACGAGGCACCAGTCGGCTACACTTCCAATCGTCGAGGGCTATGCGGTCATGCCAAGATTTATTGAATATATCCAGAAGACAACATTGCGCTGGTGCATCTAAGTGCCTTAAGGCAACATGAATCCCTTTGTAGGGACCGGGTGGTGATGACCGCCTGCATGTAGTCAAAGCCGCTTGCATTTCTCCCATAGTGAAAGGCACTTCCATACTTCGATCTCTCGCAGCGGGGACGTCGTGTAGCGAGATGACAATCAGTGAAACGATGTCGCCAGTAACCTTCACACAGAAATGCCCAGCGACTTCAAGCTCTCATCGACTTTGATGTAGAGCGAGCGCTGTGAAGGGACGACGTTGTTGTGGAAGTGCTCGAAGACTCTGAAGACTTCTTCACACGGGGGATAACGGCTCGCGAGGGTCTAGGGAATCGCAGCTCTTCCATCGTTGGTCCTGAAATTTGTTCATATGACGCTGAACCTCCTTATTAATGCATTGGCCTTTCCTCAGGTCATAAATAGACTTACTACGCCTGTAACGTCTCAACTCACCGGCAGATCTCACAAAGCCTCTCCAATATTTGGTGAAATCTGTGCGTCTTGTAGATAGTGTATGCATCCGCTTAGAAGCCTGCAGCGCTTGTATGATCATGTCTTCAAGGGGCTTGGGATGTTCATGTCTCCAATTGTCCTCGACCAAAATTCGGTACGCTTGCCAGTCAATCTGTCTTGAGAGCACAGGGGAAAGAGAACTGAACTGTCAAGGCCTCTGATAGCGATGTAAGTAGGCATACGGTCATTTCCGTGAGTTTCAATGTCTGCGAACCATTCCGTCAGACATTTCCGTCAGACTACACTGTGTACAGAAAAGACCGCCACAGCCACGGTGGTCGTGTCTTTGTTTTTATCCACATCAGTCTGAGCAGCACTCCTACCAACGTAGAAAGCTGACTTTGTGAAACGGTCTTGATCTCGTATAGGGTGATGCTCGCAAACGACCACTCCGTAGCAATTGGATCGTTCTACCGGCCCCCAAACTGCAGGTCACCGGAGCCTTTCTTTTAAATGAATGACATGGTGCTCTCGATCAACACGACATATATTATTGTTGGTGGCGACTTTAACTTTTCCCCAACTAAATGGGAAAACTTTCAATCTCAAAATAATTCCTCGTCTCATATTTCCACAGCATATTGGGAGCTGATAAAAGCCAATTCTCTGTTCCAGTTCGCTGAGCGTTCAACAAGGTTAGAATCAGCTAATGAAAATGAACGATCGAGATCTTGTGTCCAGCGTCACCGTAATTCCCGGAATAAGCGACCATGAAGTCGTTACTGCAAAATTAACGTATACTGCTATGCGCTGAAAAAGCCTACCGCCACGGAAGGTGTTCTTCTATAATAAAGCAGATTACTCATCCCTATCTCTGGAACTTGATGGCATTCTACCACAATTTCTTCGAGACACCTCAAACAGTGTCGTTAATTCTGCCTGGTGTTTGTTTAAAGCTAAGCTATTGTCATTAATTCAAATTTACGTCCCATCACGCATCGTATCTTCCCGACGACAAATTGATAAGCAATGGATGAACCGCCAGCTTCGATCAGCTATTAACAGAAGGCACTGAGTATATCGCAAATTTTACCTATGCCCGGATTCCGACACCCTATCTTAAATTGAAAAATCTAAACAAGACACACAAGGAAATGAGAAAAGCGGAGGCTACATATCTGCGCACATTAGGTGGCAAAATAAAATCTAATCCGAAAGATGTCTGGAAGTGCGTCAACCCGCTGTGGTTGCTCAGTGGCTATGGTGTTGGGCTGCTGATCGCGGGATCGAATCCCGGTCACGGCGGCCGCATTTCGATGGGGGCGAAATGCGAAAACGCCCGTGTACTTAGATTTAGGTGCAAGTTAAAGAACCCCAGGTGGTCGAGATTTCCGGAGTCCTCCATTACGGCGTGCCTCTTAATCAGAAAGTGGTTTTGGCACGTAAAACCCCATAATTTAATTTTTTTAGGTATGTCAAAAGTAAAAGAAACAATAAAGTAGCTGTTCCTGATACTATAGATGACGTAAATTATGGTGATGACGTAACCAGCAAAACTGAGCACTTTCATCACTACTTCCAATCAATATTTTCCGACACTGCTGCTATTGTGTAAGACTTACCAAGTTCTACCGACTTCGAACAAATGGAAAACAGAAAGAACCGAACAGGGAGTTACTTCACTGCTCAACAACCTTAAAGTTAGTTCCGCATCTGGTCCTTATCACATTCCAAACTATGTCTTAAAAAAACTGAGCTGCATCCGTAGCCCCATTTCCAGTAATTCTTTTTCAAACATCCGTCGAAGAGCTTTCCCTGCCTAAAGATTGGGAAAGTGGTAACATAGTACCTGTATTGAAAGGCGGCGAGAAGACAAAGACAAAAGAAATTACAGACCTATTTCACTAATCAGCGTCTCATGTAAGCTACTAGAGCATATAAGTTATACCAACTTAACGAGTCACTTACAGAGCAACGGATTCTTTTGCCCCACACAACATGCGTTTCGACGGGGGTTCTCGTGTGACATTCAGCTAATCGAATTCACCCATGATATCGCATCATCAATAAATAACGGACACCAGGTTGACTGCGTATTTCGGGATTTTCAGAAAGTTTATGATTCTGTTGCACATAACTTTCTACTGACCAAACTGTCTGCCATGAAAATTCCAGCATCACTGATGAAATGGCTCGAGGCGTATCTGACTGGTAGAAAGCAGCGTGTTGCCCTTGAGGGACTGACCTCTTCAGAGACTAAAGTCTTATCGGGCGTTCCACAGGGGTCCGTCTTGGGCCCCCTGTTATTTGCGATATTCATAAATCACATAGGAATGCATATTTTCCAGTCACATATGCCTGTATGCTGATGATTGTTGCATATATCGCGCCATTACGTCGCTTGCCGATCCAAGTATCTTACAATATGAGCTACTAACAGTGTCCACGTGGTGCGACAGCTGGAGCCTGAAATTAAACTCTGCCAAGTGCAATGTCATTCGCTTCACTAACAAGAGGGTACCACTTGTTAAAAATTACTTTCTGCACATTTAAACATTGATTGAGGTAAGCAGTTAAAAGTACTTAGGCGTTGTCTTTAATAATAATCTTTCTTGAAATGACCATAAGAGACCGTGGCATCTAAGGCTAGTCGTATGTTAAATTTTCTAAAACGTAATTATTTAACAAACGTTCGTACGATGTTCGAGTATGGCTGCTCTGCCTGGGACCCAGAGGCAAACACAGCCATTCATCAACTGGAACGAATACAAAAACGCGCCGCCCGGTCCGTTACCGCCAACAATGATTTCACTCAGAGCTCATCACAAATACGTGTTAACTTGGCATGGCCACTTCTCGAGAACCGACGGAAATATTTATGACCTAAACTTTTCTTCAATATTTGCACAGGCAAGAGTGGTTTGCGCAGCGACATATACATGAAAAACCCAAGTTACATATCACCCAGAACAGATCATCCGCTAAAGGTACAAGAGTACAAATGCCGTATCAATCTATATAAGCATTCCTTCTTTCCAAAAACTGCATGACTGGAATAAAGTGCCGCCTGAAATTGTGACATCAACGCCATCTGTGTTTGAAAATTTGTTGTCGAAACATTTGTATGTTTAGTTCAAAAATCTGTTTTGCTTTAGACAGAATAGGAGATTAACCTTTCCTGTCCACGGCTTTATTAACCTCAAGTGTAATATCGCCTTAATCGCTGTTTTTTTCAGTATTATTATTATTATTATTATTATTATTATTATTATTATTATTATTATTGTTGTTGTTGTTGTTGTTGTTGTTGTTGTTGTTGTTGTTGTATTACGTACTCACTACATTGTACTTACATTGTATTTCGTGATAACCTTAGGTGTAATGTTGTAAAAAGTACTGTATTTTGCAATATAATGTTGTGTTGTATTATGTATTGGATGTATCCTTTCGTACCATCAATCATCTGTATTTGAAGATATGTATAATATTCCTTCCCCCTACTCTAATGCCCAACATTGGGCGCTGTAGGTATGTAAGTAAGTAAGTAAGTAAGTAAGTAAGTAAGTAAGTAAGTAAGTAAGTAAGTAAGTAAGTAAGTAAGTAAGTAAGTAAGTAAAGTAAGTAAGTAAGTAAGTAAGTAAAGTAAGTAAAGTAAGTAAAGTAAGTAAAGTAAGTAAAGTAAAGTAAGTAAAGTGAGTAAGTGAGTAAGTGAGTAAAAGTAAGTGAGTAAAAGTAAGTAAGTAAAAGTAAGTAAGTAAAAGTAAGTGAGTAAAAGTAAGTAAGTAAAAGTAAGTAAATAAGTAAAAGTAAGTAACTAAAAGTAAGTAAGTAAGTAAAAGTAAGTAAGTAAGTAAAAGTAAGTAAGTAAGTAAAAGTAAGTAAGTAAGTAAAAGTAAGTAAGTAAGTAAAAGTAAGTAAGTAAGTAAAAGTAAGTAGGTAAGTAAAAGTAAGTAAGTAAGTAAAAGTAAGTAAGTAAGTAAATAAATAAGTAAATATGTAAAAATAGATCGCATAGTTAAAGAAGTAAGATGGCAAATATAATAACAATACACAGAGTATCTGTACTACTAAATTATGCTCTTGTATTTACATCAAGAAATTTGCTTGATGCACAAGAAAACAAATCCAAATTAATAGATTGATAGTGATCTTGAAGACATGCTAACGTATAGCACAAGCATTGCATTCCCGAGTTTAACGGGTGGTTGGTACCATCCATATTTCTCCCTCTCATTGTCTCATAACCAGGTTTTTTATCTTTTCTAAACAAGAATACCTATCAAATAGTTTGTTTTCTTTATTTCAAATTTAAATCGCACACTTGGCTTAAAGTGGTGCATTTGGTGGATCCTAATGATACGAGCACTGATAAATAAATGAGCAGTTGCTGTCCCAAAAGGGGTACCATAAGCATACCGAATGAATTGTTTTTGCATTATATGTATTTTCTGCAGGTTAAGAAACGTCTTGGTGACCCAGACTTGTACACAGTAGGTTAAGTGAAAGTAAAACAAGGAATCACAGATAAGTAATTTCACCTGTGTGGAGAAAAGGTGCTTGAGGCGACCAACGATTCATGTCATGCAAGCAGTCTTTTTGATTAGACGATTTACGTGGCTATCCCAGGACATATTGGCAGAAACCACCACGCCTAGGCACTTAAAATGATCAAATTCAGTGTTACAACCGTTTAAAATCATATCTACATGTGGAAGAATTTCTTTGTTTTTTTTTGTCTAGAAATAATCTCCTTTGTTTTGCTGCCATTAATTTTCATGCCATTAGATAACGACTATACTAATAATTTTGGTACTGTAACACTACAGATGTCTGTAAGGTTATGTATAATATTACCAGAAGAAAAAATGCCAGTGTCATCGGCATATACAATAAACTTTGCACTACAATTAGTAGGTACCACTTCATTAATATTGAGAATAAACAACAGGGGACCTAATATACCCCCTGCGGAACTCCGCAATGTACTTTCATAATATTTGACCATGACTTATTTATTTCGAGGATTTTTTGTCGATGGCATATATACGGATCCCGCGACCTCGTGCTTATGCACGAGGTCGCGGGATCGAATTTTGGCTACGGCGGCTGCATTTCGATGGAGACGAAATGCGAAAACACCCGTGTTCTTAGAATTAGGTGCACGCGAAAGAACCCCAGGTGGTCCAAATTCCCGGAGTCCCTCACTACGGCGTGCCTCATAATCAGAGAGTAGTTTTGGCACGTAAAACCCCATAATTTACCACTTAGAAGCTCTAGTGTAGAACTCCGTTTGCAACAATGACTCAGCTTTTTATTAGAAGTTTGTGGTTAACTAAATCTAATAACTTAGTGTAATCAATGAACAGTCCAACTGTCATAAATTACTTTTCACACCGTGTTAGATTGTACTCTTTTTGTTGATGTTGGGCTGCTGAGCACGCGATCGTGGGATCGAATCCCGGCCACGGCGGCCACATTTCGATGGGGGCAAAATGCGAAAACACCTATGTACTTTAATTTAGGCGCGCGCTAAAGAAGTCCAGGTGGTCCAGATTATTCCGCAGTTCCCTACTACTACGTGCCTCATAACCAAATCGTAGTTTTGGCACGTGAAACCCCACAATTTTTAAAAGCTTTTTGTTGAGGTAATGTCAGTTGTATAGATTTATTTTTGCAAAAACCGAATTGAAACTTTGTGAGCAGTTGGCATTTTTCAACAAAATTAGATATCCTGTTGTGTTTAACCTTATCAAAGGCTTGTGAAGAAAATGACAAGACAGATACAGGGGAGGTATTCTGTAAGAGTTCACCTATAGTGTACATGTCGATTTCGTCTGCTACTGAAGTGCTGATTGGCTGGGGCACCTGATTGCCCAGCCCAGCCAATCAGAATTTCAACAGCAGATGAAATGGACATGTCGACGAGGTAGACTATTACAGAATACGTCCCCAGGTCTATGATTTCCTATAGTTCACTGAGATCACCATTTCTATAGAACATTACTACTTCCGCAATATTGATTCTACTCGGAAAAACGGAAGTACCTAAACAGGACTTGCATTTGTGCGCAACAATTGGCGCTACAATATCGGCAACAAATGTCGCCGGCCGTATACGGTTATCATCGATGTCACTACCAATGCTGTTATTCAAGCTTCTACTTATCGACAAAACCTCAGTTGATGTCACACGACGTTAGAACAGTCTTCTCAATTTGTTGTTCTAAACAAATGGATATATCGCACGAGGCTGTGTAAATTGCTACATTCGGGAGAAAACTGTTGAAAGCGTTGGCCAACTGAGCACCGGAGAGCTGCTTGCAATTAACGTTCAGACTTAATGAGTCACTTTGTGTGTGGTCTGGATTCAGTAAAGTATTCAGTCGGTTCCACAACGCCTAGCGTCGTCCCGTTTCATTGTCTAATAAAATATTAATAGTATTCTTTTCTTGCCAACCAGAGCTTTTTAGTTAATTTATTTCTGCATTGTTTGAAAACAGTTAGGTCGTCTGGACTACGGGAAGCTATAAAGCTACAATATAACTGGTCGTTTTTTAAACCTATAATATAGATATAGATACATAGGTATTATAGATAGATATTTAGATCGCTCAATATAATATTTTGAGTGTGCCTCAACATCCATTGGCTGAAACGAGCGCACACTAGGTCAGACACAAATACCGTGACATCACATTGCAAAAAAATAAAATCACAAAGACAATATAGTCAATGCAACAATATTCCAAAAATAGCGATGAAAAAGCAGTTAGGCAAATGCGTCCGTGCTATGAAAGGATGAATTATAGGTGATCTGCAAAGGGGTAATGGGACAAATTGCAGGCATCTCAGGATAAAATGTATCGCAATATTTGGCGGCGTTGCATGAGACACACGAAATCGCAGTGACGTCAATAACTGGTCCCAATCAATGGAGCCACGCACAATTTTATGAAGGGCCTGCATGTCATTCACAAGTCGCCTGTCATGAAGCGTACACATACTAAGGCCTGCTAGGAGAGAATCGTAGTTGTAAAATTGACGGTGACCAATATATCTATCATACAGTATGCGTACGAACTTACGCTGAACCATTTTGATTTGATTGGAATAGCAAACGGAGACGTCATTCCAGGCTATTGACGTGAATTCGAGGCGTGGTCTACACTCGTATGGATGAAATGTTCTTGTTAACCTAGCAATAATGCCAATATATCTCAATGCGCGCAAAGCAATTGACGCTACATGAAACCGGAAATCTAACTTTGAGTCAACAATAACACCAAGGTCTCGCACATGGGCAGCACGAGATAGTTTTCCGCCAAGAAGAGTATAATTAAACATAACTGTGTCGTGCTTTCTAGTAAGACACAAAACAGAAGAACAAACAGAATTTAAGCCTATTCATCAAGCACCATTTATCGATGCTGCCAATGTCAGCTTGCAAGCCGCGGCAGTCCTCTAAATTCTCAATCTTACAGAATAATTTTTAATTTGCAAAGAACAAAACCTTCGAGTTCATAACATATAGCGGCAAATCATTGATAAAAACTAGAAACAATAAAGGCCCAAGGGTCGAAAGCCCTGAGGCACTCCCGATTATGATACAAATTCGTCGGACACAGAGCCAGAAAATCTGACCAGATTTCGACGGCTGCCCAGGTAGCTTTTTGAGCCATTTGCAGTACATGGGACAAAGTCCGTATTTTTCAATATTCATTAGAAGTATCTCACGTGAAACCGTGCTGAAGGCCTTAGTCATGTCAAAGTAGATTGTGTTTACCTGACCGCGATGCAACACGTGAGGCCCACCATACCAAAGAAAGGCGCATAACTTTGATTCAACGGATCGTCCTCTTAGAAAAACCTGTTGCAAAGACGAGATTTTATGTTTGAAATATGAACTCGTGCGTTCGTACATTACCATTTCAAAAACTTTATCAACACAAGAAATAAGTTATCCATGGCGTACGAATTTTTCGATGAGCTTTACGCACTTTCACATGAAAGTGCATCTCTTACACGTACTTAAATTTTGGGGGGAATAAATCATACGCTTGTTCAGCGTTACAAGTTAGTTTTGCTTACTGTTTCGCGAAAGGAGCTGAGAGCTGAATCTGTGAACGACTGATAAGAAATGACCGTGGATGCACGTGTGCGCATGCGCCTTCTTTTTTTTTTTTCAGAACACAGGAACACGGTTAAGTGTACCGGCCACGGCGGCCGCATTTCGATGGGGGCGAAATGCGACAACACCCGTGGTACGTAGATTTAGGTGCACGTTAAACAACCCCAGGTGGTCCAAATTATTCCAGAGTCCCCCACTACGACGTGCCTCATAATCAGATCATGGTTTTTGCACGTAAAACCCCATAATCTAATGTTTTAACGGTAAACGACCGCTGATATAACACGACAAAATGCCTGAATTCACGCAGGATTGTGAAAGTTTCGTAATAAAAAGGTCCGACGCAGTATGGGATTCAATTGTTATTCTTGCTGGTTGGTTCATTACGTTAAGAAATCCGTTGGATAAGATTATGTTTTTAAAGTTTTAAGCAATCGCATTGTTGCTACCCGTATTAATGTTAAAATCACCTGCAGGTAGTGACATATACTTTGCGTCAACAATACTTGCAAGAAATCGCTCGTAGAACTCCAAGAAATTTGAAGAATTGTCTATGGACATGTTTGCACAGCGCGAAAGACGAGGACTGGAGAAAGTTCTTCCTTCAATCCTCGTCTTTTGCGCGGTGCATACATGTCGATATTGAATCACCAACTTGCCCAAACTTCCACCTTGTGAAACATTTTCGTTTGGTGGCCGGTAAGAGACACTAAATACTGTATTACTGATCAGTACTGAAGGTATTTCATAGTCAGGCATGCGAGCGCAGAAGCGATCAAGTATCTGGCACTTCGTACATGATTCAGTTAGTATAGAAACTCCGCCTCCGCGACTTTCCTCTCTATTAAGATAATATGTCTGCTAACCATTTAAATAACCTTTTTTGGTTTAAACCGATAACATGTCTGATATATGGCGATAATATGTCTGATAATATGTCTAATAGTAACGATAATATGACTGATAAGCTTTTTCGTTTAGAGATGTCATGTTCAGCAGTACTACACGTTTTTGTAAGCATAATGCTAGAAAATGCAAACGAAAATTCTGCCTAAAATTTCTCGGGACAGAACACTTTATTTTTTACCGACCTAGTGTCTAAATGAATACATGGTGGTGCGCCCGTGTCGAGATCAGGCACCACGCTGCTCAGATAACTTGGCATATAATACTCATATGCAGATATCGCGCACTCCATTTTTGGAGGAACATAATGGGACATGTATTTTAGGTCTGCTGCAAAGGGGTAAGGTCATCCGAAGACTTTACATGCACTGCGCGTGCTCCATCACATTTTCGGACGAGAACTTCGCCATGCGCATACCATGCGAACTTAAAACTGTTTTCTCGCGCCCAATCTTTCGTTTCTTTCGAGAGTTGCCTGCTATGCTGGATTAGGTTTTCCTGAACGAATAAGCGTGACTGTGAATCTTTCAGCTTACTTTTTTTTTGCTCATCCAGCGATATTTGATTGACTGTCTGGTTAATCGAACAACTATGCCTGCAATGTTTTCCTGCCGAGTAGGCAGTCTATGGATGCTGATTATGTCTTGCTCAGAAAGATGCGGAACCTCAAGATTGCCTGCGACCTGAATGAAGTCTGACACAAGGTTTTCACCGTTGGCAACAGTAACTCTCTGAAGATCAAAGTTTAGTCGCTGACTTTTGTACTCGAGGTCACATACTTCCTTTTGAAGTTGAGCTTGCAACGAATGATTGCTACCCTCTTTCCTTTCTCGTTCAACAACTTTCATTTTGACTGCCCTAATTTCACTTTCCTGCGCACTGACGGTTGTTTTCTGTTCATAGAACGTGCGAGGCATGAACATCAGTGATTGTTCCATACCTTCATCCTTTTCCCTGAGTTGAGAAAGTTTCTGGAGCTTCATATTGCTAGAGAGGAGAATTTTTCTAACATTCACTTCACGTGAATTTTCCTCATTTCGACTGCGTAACGTCGCAGTAGTCCTGCAGTTCTGACACCGCCATGTTTTCTTTCCACTTTCGGCTTTTGCCTTACAGTACTTTTCTAAAATTCTGGCAAGTATACCACATTGATAGGATTTGGCACATTATGAACATTTTACGCCACCACATTCATCTGACGGAACCACCTAACAAGACAAAGAGCTGTGAAACATTGCTTTCACCAAAATTAAATAAAAATACGGTTGTCACGCAAACGGAAAGCAAAGTATCGACCAATGGTAGCAGTGGCAGTGGCACTAGAGACAACGCATATCAACGGAAGTACAGTATAACAACTGACCTGTATCAGATGCAACAGGATATGAGCGAAGTTGTCACGGTGCTGCCGCTACTGCCACTGGTCTGCTTCGAAGACATTCGGCTTTTATAAACGGCGTGTCAAGGGGCCACCTCTGCGCAGCTGATGCTTGGATGTGTTTTCTACTGTACAGTCGACGAATTGCTGCGGCTGTAAGTGGTGATCTGGACGGGCCGTAGTCGTAGCATCCCAAAACGAATCGGACGGACTGGACAGGTGCGCCAAGAAACCGAATAGTCACAGCGTGTTTACAGTCGTAACTGTAACCGATGCGGCAAGGTATGAGCGATTGAAGTTGTTACGGAGCTGCTGCTACTGCTAATCAACACACACACATATATATATATATATATATATATATATATATATATATATATATATATATATAAATGAAGCATTTCACACCCATTCGTTATGACAGTTATGATGCCACTGAAACATGGAAAAGAAAGAAGAATTCTGCAAGCACCAACAAAATAGATAATGGTTCCGGCCACGTGTAATAGCAAATAAAATGAAAATCATGAAGCCACTCATAGAAAAGGGTATCTTGCTGAGAGAAAGCTTCGTGAATCAAGGACGAATTATTTTTTATTTCAGGTATCGACAACAAAGACAACGAATAAATATGCATCTATATTTCTATATTTCGTTAGAAGTGTACGGCATTGAATGAAAAATGAATGTGCCATTCTAGCAGCATTTAGTAACATTGTTACAGCATTATATGCAACAGGTATAAATAACCGAAGACATTCTTCCAGAAGGTCACACCACTGTATGCCAGACAGATTCGAGCGAGTCTTACCTCAGTGCCTCTGTGTCATGGCCTTCAAAGAGAAATTCACCACGTATTGCCCAGCTGGACAACTTTGTCAGCGGAGGGGCTGGAGGCGCACTCGTCGATCGATGCTGTGCTTTTCGAAGTTCCTCTTATAGGTTTCTTAGGGCACAGGTTGTCGTTACCTGTACAAGAAAGGCACCCCTATATACACTTTTGCATGCATTCAACATACTAACAACATCATCTGCCGTCTTGTGTGTCAGCACTATTCTCGGATTGCACTCTGCATTACCGTCGAAGCAAGTGCAAAGTCGATAAAACGCTAGATCTATCTCATGCTTCTCTGCTTTCTTTTGTTGAAAGGAGCGAGGGGCACAAGGAAAACCAAACACTCCAGCTAAATCAGCCGTACACTCGAAGAGATAGCTTCAGGTGTAATGGGCCGAACGTTCGGCCTCACGGTCTGAATTGCTTTTGTTTACTTCTAGGCGACGGCAACGATGACAGCTATGACGGCACGAACGCTATGGAAATGCTGACAATGCCGATGACGACGGTGCGACGACGACATGGCGGCTCACGTGTCGCGAAGGTAGAATGGAATAATTGTTGCGGACTGCAGTATTACAGTGTGCGTTTGACTTCCACTTTTTATTCCATGACGACATGAGGACGTTACGTATAGTTAATGTGGTACTCCGTGTTACTACAGCATTGAACCGCATTTTGCTATTTCAAAGAAAGCGCACAAAGCGAATGTTAGCACCTACAAAAAAGATTGATAAGCCCCCCAGTACAGAAAAAACATACACACACTATATAAGAAGTGGTCACACAAATGAAGAGCAACGAGTGTGCAAGTCTGCATTGTGTATGTTAATGCACTCAGCCCCATGGCTTCTAGGTTGTACGTTTTACTGAAAATTCGTAATAGCAACAATCCTGGCATACCAACCGCGCCACAAAAAGGGATAGCAACGGAAAGACTCACACGTTATGTCAGTGTCTTCATCTTTCCCATTTTCCCTACGTTGCTCACGGGTCTCTTCTAACGGCACTTCATGCCTTAGCACGATGAGCCTTGTAGCGTACACTCTGCTTGCGTCCCTGTTGACTTCTCCCGATGGAAGTCGTTCTGTGAACCCTTGGTCCAGGTACTGACGGATAGGCTCCTCATACTTGATTAGTATCGCCTCATCTTTCATTAACTTCTTCGTGAGGCTAGTCAAACGCTTCTTCGCAACCACTTTGTTGTCGGCGAGTTTGCTATTCAGGGGTTTGCAGGGTAGTGCGACCTCATAGAGCTTAGCCGTTTTCTTGATCATTGGCAAAAATGGGGGGATGATTTCTTTGCTTTCTTCGGTCGTTTGGGTACGAGAGTCAATAATTCGGTCCTCTCAAGTTGTCAAGAGGATTTAAGTTCCTTTGACAAACTGGGTGTGTCAGGAAACACTACCCCACGAATGACTGCCACGTTTGAGAGGCAGGTAGTTCAGCTACTGCTGGGATTTATCGTGAAAGAAGGTAAAGCGTGGTAAAGAGAAGAGAGCGAGAGAACACAAACGCCTTCTCCTAAGTCTGTGTCTGCATGCCTTATCTTCTTTCACGATGAATCCCTACTAACTAGCTCAACTTTCTGTGGTTCTAATACTGTGGCATGGGAGTTGCTCTTTGTCGTGTCTGACCGAATTCGGTCTTTACCGTGATTACTGTGCCTTGCAGCTTAAAAACGCCCGTGTATACCGTGCAGTGGGTGCACGTTGAAGAACCCCAGGTGGTCAAAATTAACCCGGAGTTTCTCACTATGGCGTGCCTCATAATCAAATCGTTGTTTTGGTAGGTAAAACCCCAGAATTGAATTTAAATTGCAGCTCATTGACTTGACTCGACGCCATAGTCCAGCAATAGTCAGCACCAGTTCTCGTCAAATGATCTGGTGCGACAGCGACATTTGCCACTTCATTCATGTCCGCTTGTACCTTTGCGGGATGTAATCAGAAACGTGAAGCTGATCAGAGCATATATTCAAAATTTCCAGAGATTCGATAGAGTGCTCTTTGCGCTCATGCTGACTTCTTAGCCAAATTCTTACTCTTCTGCGCTTTTCTTTGTAATGTTTCCTGCTCCTCCTAGTGGTTAGATTGTGATGTCCTCTTCGTCTACGAACTCTAGTTGCATTTCCCGTGATCGTATTTTAGTGACGCAACTTTACTGGCTAAATCCGTCAAAGAGGAGACGGGTGAGAGCTCTCCTTCATCCTTCTGCCAATGCTTAAGCAGCATAGTTCGCAGTTTTTCCAAATTCGTTTCTGTTGAAGAGTGCAACTCTGTGGCTGTCTTCTCGGCTTGCTTCCATGTCGGTTCACACATATAAGTCAGGTGTCCTCTACCACATTCCTTGTATTTTATTCTTTTGTTGTGGCGTTCTCTTGAAGTGTTTACTTTTATGCAGCACCGGAAGCAATGACCAGCCGTAGTGAGTCCTCTTTTCATCCAGTGAGATGCGCGGCTGACCTTCATGAGCCACATGATTATTTGCCGCACAGAATGCGCACGGATTGGAATGATTCGAATTACCCACAGAAAAAAGAGAAGCTGTTGACCCGTTTTGAAGTTTGCTCTTTTCATCATCTCTGTCTTCGTCTTGTGGTATTGATGCTCCGGCTTCGCGATGAACAGCCTGCAGTGCCTTTTTCGGCCTCTCTTCAGTTTTCAGAAAAGCTTGCAAGCTCCTGATGCTTAACGAGTCTTCTTTGTTGTCAACGGGAAAAAAAATATTCTGGTATCCGACAAGATCGGCTGGCAGCATTCGCAGGAGTGCGGAGCAGAGCAGCGACGTTGCGTTGCAAGTGGTCATAGAGCCGACGTAGGCCGACAGGCTTTCTTTCGTTCCGTGAGGTGTTCTGGATAAGCACATCATGTCGATGGAGACAATCTTTTAGAGTTCATTGACAGTGGTATAATTTGCTCGTGTCACTCGAATGTCGGCAATGGCCGCTGCGGTTTTGCCAAAAGCGCCGTCGCAAGCTTAAAAACTTCCCAGATTTGAAGACGGCGTCGATTCCGTTCCCCCATCTGCTAGAACTGCTCCCAGAATGGCTTCCACTCCGTGGTGGCGCCGCTAGATCGCTGTAACTCTACCTTAGGCAGTTTCGTTTAGTCTTTGCCCTCATAGGAGGGCCATAAGTTCGCGCCCGTGTCGCTTCCATTCCTGCTTAGTTGTTCTGTTGTTGAACGTTATAGGCACAAAGATCTTTGTGGACATATCTGTCTATGTTGAACAATCTTATAGGCTCAACAGTTATGCGAAAACTACATTTCAGCTTGAGTTAGCGGGGAAGGTAGCACACATTTACACTTTTCTTCTTTACCCGCGATTATTGACAGTGCTTCCTTAATCTCTATATCGTCTTTATCACCCCCCCCCCCCATTCAATCAACTCAGTTGGAGTTGATTAGACGTTAGATAGACTTGGAAAGCATTGTCTATAATCGCGGGTAAAGAAGAAAAGTATACGAATATGCCGTCTGCCCAGCTAACTCAAGCTGAAATTGAGTTTGCGCATGATAATTTTTGTGCCTATAAGATTGTCTAACGTCAGCAGATATGTCCACGAAGATTCTTGTGCCTCTAACTTTCGTGTTCAATAGTGTTTGTTGTAATTGGATTGTAAACCCTTGTATACATGTGACCTGGCAAGAATAAACCAGTTGTAAATATGCGTATCAACCATCTGTTAGTGTTTAATGTCTGTGCTTTTAGTAACTTGTCAGAGCATAAGCAAGTATGATTCGAAGCATTTGACAGTGTTGTGTAATTTTACCATGTCCGAAATAGCAACACAGTTTACAGAGAGCATCACCTCGATCTCTTCCCTCAGAATCAACGGGGGCTTTACTCGCGAGCGCACCAATGTCGCCTAAACCATTGAATTCTCAATTTGTCACAAACAATACAATAATGAAACCGCCACACAATTTAGCTTGCGTTTTAAGGATCACACGGTACATGCTATTAATCTTCATCAGCTTTCGTCAAAGCATGTTCAAATGCCCGGTCAATTTGGAACACTCGGAGCTCCAATAGTACACTCTGATTTAAAGCTCACCATACCAGGAAAGATCATGAACCTTTTTTCGGGCGCTATAACGCTATAACGTAAATTATTCCAATGCCTTTCTAGTTGATTTCCACCATTAGCACTCTGCTGAGCGCTGAGGACATCAAGCTGATTCATTGTGGCATGCGATGAAGGCGAGGGCCTTTGTGATGCATTGTGACTTCATTTCGTCCCCGAGCGATCACCCAGTACTCTTCGACGGAGCAAAAAGCACATGCTGCCATGCAGTCCTGGTGTCGCATTTCAATCTCTGAGCAGTACTCAGCTAGAGTGTGAAGACATCTCGCTGAAAGCTTTATTTTTTTGCTGATATATGCATGCATTTGTTGTGTGTTGTTTTGGATGACTAAACGCGAAGATTTGGTGCAGCACTCAACAGTGTCAGTTCATTTCTTCCAATGTTATCGATACTGACTGTCCGACTGGGACCATAGTCGATCGCGCACACCGCAGGAAGATTCATTAACCAAGTCGATGATGGTTGCTGACGTTCCGCTTCGCGGCGCGGAACTTTCTTCTCCGGTTCAGTCGTTGCTGTCGCTCGCCGCCTCTCTTGGTAGCATAACGTTGTCGAGCCTTTTCGGCACGTAGACGACGTCGATCTGCCCACTATTCTCCGCTGAGGATCTCTTTTTCCGGCGTTTTTTGCGCCACGCTGCACGTCGCTGTGATCTTCAAGACGCTATCGCAAGCTATGCAAGAGGAAACAGACCAATCGGAGACGCCGGCGCCACATTCCTCACCCTAGCCTCTCCGTCGTTACGCCGGCGTGACGTAAGCGCCGCTCGGACCACTCAGAGACGCTGGCGCAACCCTCCTCCACTGGTTACCTCCTTTCGATCCGCTTGGTCGACCACTCCGAAACCCTCTCTACCTCCACACGCGCTCCTCGCCTCTCGTCAGCCAATTCAATAAGGGAAAAGCCTGCCACGGTAGGCAATGCTATCGCTTTAAAGCTGAACAAACGAAACCTCCTGTTAACAAGCAGAGCATTTGATTCGGCGGTAAAGAAAAAAAAGAAAGAAAGAAAAACACTGCGTATCACTCCCATGCTTGTGTTGGCTGTTACATAAACCTGACTTAACGAGATTTAGATAAAATCAATACAGAATTGCTTTCCGTTATAGCGCCCTTAATTAATATATCCAACACTATTAATACGTATATAAACGAGAGGGTGGCAGAAAAATACTTTTTGTTTTTCTGCTCATAAATATTGACCATGCGCAGATCCTTACGTTTATTCATTTCGTGTATTTGCCCTGCTTATTTTTTAAAGATGGTTGTAACTTTTTTTCTGTTTGTGATTCTGAATAGCCACCTTGATCACTAGATTACTTTTCATGAGAGTATTTCGCAGCATCTTCCTGCGCGCATCACACATGCCCGCTTTGTTTGTACTGACGCGCAATTTTTATAGTCTATTCTGTTTCTTTCTTGCTAATGAAATGTAGGAATGTAGCTTGCCGCTGCGTACGCCACATATTTCTAGTCTGATTTTTGGCGTGATGGATGATGTAAACGCCAGCTAGATATGTTCTCTAGCTGTCGCTTCTCGGCAGTGGTCAATACTCTCTATCTCCGAACCATCACGTCTGATTTGAAAGTTCCAATGTTGAGGCCCATAAACGTGGCCGATTCCTTGTATCTTCTGTAGAACAACAAAAATCTCGGAAGCGATTATCGGCCGCACTCTTTCTTGACGTGAAAGGCGCTTACGACAATGTTTCCCATCAAACCATTCTAGACGCACTTCTGACAGTTGAACTAGGAGGGCGAGTATATCGATGGATCACAAACTACTTGACACAAAAGTCCTTGTTCGTGCGTACGGAAGATGGTCCGACTACCGACCACTACACATGCCGAGGCGTTCCCCAAGGCGGTGTTCTAAGCCCTGTTCTTTTCAACCTCGCGCTTCTTGGGCTGGCTGAATCCCTCCCGGAAACAGTGAGTGTTTCAATATACGCCGACGACATCTGCATCTGGACATCAGCGGTCACTCGCCTGCAGGTTCGCGCAAGGCTACAGCAAGCAGCAACACAGGCATCTGACTATCTTCAGACACAAGGCCTTACCATCTCAACAGAAAAATGTGCGTTAGTCGCTTTTACGCGAAAAGCGATGTCTGGTTATCCAGTATACATCAATGGCCAGCCTATCTGCTTCAAGAAAAATCATCGGTTTTTGGGTGTCGTTGTTGACCGGGACCTCTCTTGGAGCCCTCAGGTTGCCCACTTGCAGAAGAGGCTCACATCTATTGTTCACATCTTCAAGTTCATCGCCGGCAAAACATGGGGATCGTCAATAGGCTCCATGCTACAGTTATATCGAGCACTTTTTATCGGATTTCTACGCTATAGTTCTCCCGTGCTTGCTAAAATATGCAAGTCAAATCTTCGAGAACTTCAAAGCGTGCAAGCACAGGCACTACGTGTTTGCTTAGGCCTTCCGCGGAGCGCCTCAACAGCAGGAACCATTATAATGGCTCAAGACCATCCGATCACGACTTACATCAGCACCGACTCGCTCAGGGCCCATGTTCGTCATATTTCACGGATTCAATCAAGCTTTCTTGCTTGTCTGCCAGAACGACGACCACAGGCATCCTTCTCCAACGAGGTCAGCAAGTATCGTGCCTCCCTACAATCGGGGTTTACACCATCAGCACGTTCAACCTCAGCTTTGTGGTGTATAAAACAACCTCAAATGCGTCTTACGGTTCCAGGAATAAGAAAGAAGACCGACCTACCTACCTTGGCCTTGAAGCAAGCAGCTCTGGATTGTTTGCACACTTCCTACTTTGACCGAGTCCACATATATACGGATGGCTCTTCCACCAAGACCAGCTCCACCGGGGCAGTGGTTATACCATCACGATCACTAAGCATCCGATACAAGATTTCTCACTTGACAACATCGACCGGTTCGGAGCTTGTTGCCCTCCGAGGTGCCGTTGATTATATTAACAACCAACCGGCTAATCGGTGGGCAATATTCTGTGATTCAAAGGCGGCCTTACAATGTCTTCTGTCATCTCTTCGTCGCGGGTCCTGTATTAATTTCTCGTATCGGAGATACGAGAAATTCACCATCACATGATCAGGGGCGTAGCCAGGGGGGGGGGGCTTATGGGGCTTCAGCCCCCCCCGAAATTTTTTCGTGCTGTCATGCGCCGCCGACCAAAAAAACTCCCGGCGCCGGAAATCATGCTCGGTTTTGTCTATAATGACCTTAATTCATGCTCGAAAAGACATTTTAGCGCGAACATTGCCAAATCCGGCTGGATTTCGCGGCAACGCCCATACTTCGGGAGTCGCATATCGTAACGCAAGGAGCCCCACCGAGCAGAAAATTTCAAGGGCGTTTTGATGCATGGCAAGCGGGCTCGTATCGGCATCTCGCGGAGGCCGCGGAATCTACGGAGCGCTTGGATTTCATGTCTCAAACTTTGTGGGTATAAAGTTCTCATAACATGTTGATGCGAAAGGTGCATTGACATTTCCAAAGTCGTGCTTTAGATTTTCAATTACGGAACTTTGTGGGTTTAAAGCTGTTGTAAACATTTGACGCCAAAGGTGCATCGACTTTTCTAAAGTCGCACATCGGGCCATACAACGAGACAAGCCAAATCAACATAGTATCAGACAAGTTGACAAAGCACGCAGCGAGGTCCGATGAGACAAAGCGTTGTCGTGGTTCATTTGGGCCGTCAGGTCACAGAAAAGAATATGAACAATTTTTTTTCCACCTGCGCCAAAGCATCCATGTCAAGACACTAAATCCACCATTATAACTAAGTTCTTATTTATTTTTCTACCTAGACTTTTATTCGCGAGGATACATTGAGCCTCTTTCTCTTTTTTTTCTTTTGTTCTTGTAACCCGCTGGCTGCCGATCCAGCCAGAGCGCATGCGTTTTTCTCGTGCTGCATCGGCAACCGCGCTGCGCACTTGGATGCGCGTTCGTTTTTCTCTGGCCGACTACATTTTCGCATGGCAGAGTTTTGGACGCTTCCTGGCTAGCAGACGAGAAAAAGAAACAATGCATAGTCGCTCGATCGCAGCCAGCACTGCGGGGACTCGACGGATTGCAACGAGTTCGCTTGAGCGCAACCTTTCCGGAAAATTTTGTCTCGCCGGTGCAGGATACCGAGCAGTATGCGTATGGTCTTCCGTGGACCAAGCGTCACACGTTTTCTTCGATATTCCTTCGGTAGCCACACTAGGTGCCCAAAGCAGGCATTCGATTGTAGCCAACATGCTTTCCTTTGCGTTATTCTATTTCACCGCCCCCCGTCCCACAAAAGAAAAATAGACATTGTTGCGGCGCAGCGAGTTGTCGCATGGTGAAAGTTCGATTTTGTTACTTCTTTTGCGGAAATTAATGGGCCACGGGACGCTTCAGTTGCCGGATACTATTATATTATTGCGATAGCAGCTATATGAAGACTCTAGGCGCATTCCTGCCGTTGCCCTCATGTTCCGTATAAATAAAGGCCAAGGGCGATAACATCGTGACCGCGCGCCGCATGCTCTATGTGCGAATGAAAGCGTGAGGGGGGGAGGAGGAGGAGGGGGTGAGCCGACGATGAGTCTTGTGTGCACAAGGGAGAAAAGCGGGGAGGAAGCGCACCGCCTTCCGTCGCACGCGATACATTTTGGGAGTGGAAGGAGGGAGGGGTGCTGTGATCTGTGAATCTGTTGTAGCGCAACCTGTTTATTTGCCTTGTTTGACGCATTATATATAGTGACTTTTTCTTAGGTACGTAGATTTATTGGAGACTTATACGTATATTTAAATATCTTGTTGCGAGGTTTTGTGTATATGCGCAGTGAACTTTGTTTCCAGTGACATTTTTTTCCCCTGTATCAAGCTGTAGCTTTACATTTGTATATTCCATTGTATCTTCGCATTTCTAATGTACGAAGGCAAGTCAAATGAAAGTGAGACAACCCGCCCCGCACAATAATGGTTCCGTTCATTATTTTCGAGGCATGCGCGTAGCACATACGCATCTCATTTACAAGTGACATGCAGAGGTGAGGTTAAATGTTCTTTAATGTTCTCATACAATGGGTTGAACATGGTTGCGTGACAATGGACACTCCAAAAGTTGAACAGCTTGGTGTCGTGAGGTTTCTGATAAATGAAGATGTTTCCCAAAAAGAAATTATTCGCCGTATGGCTGCCGTATGCGTTGAACATTGCGTTTCATTGGCCACTGTGAAGCGTTGTAGCAAACTGTTCAAAGGACATGAAAGCTACAAAGACGATCCATGGCCGCGCCAAAGCCACCGTGCAATCACCCCCAACACAACTGAAAACGCCGTGGTTGCTCAGTGGCTATGGTGTTGGGCTGCTGAGCACGAGGTCGCAGGATTGAATCCCCGTCACGGCGGCTGCATTTCGATGGAGGCGAAATGCGAAAACACCCGTGTACTTAGATTTAGGTGCACGTCAAAGAACCCCAGATGAGGGTGAAGCCTTTTTGTCTGCAATTGCGACCGGGGATGACTCATGGTGCCGCTACTACTAGCCTGAAACATTACGGCAAAGCTTACAGTGGAAACATTTGAATTCACCACTCCCAGGAAAACAAAGGCCGTCATTTCTGCCGGAAAAGTGTTGACTTCTTTTTAGATCGTTAGGGGCCATTATTGATCGAATTTTCTAAACCTGGAGAAACTCTAAATCGTTTCAGATATTCTGAAAGGTCGTATCGGCTGCGTGTCGCCATCAAGAACAAACGACGTGGAAAATTGAGCATTGGGAACATCTTGCTTCACGACATTGCCCGTTCCCACGTCGCTGATGTGGTTAATACAAAACTGGCAAAGTTCAAGTGGGAAACGCTGCAACATCCCTCATGCAGCCCAGACCTGTTGCCTTGTGTCTTCCACATTTGGTAAAATTTGAAAAAACTGCTCAAGGGAACCACACTCGTGTCGGAATATGACGTGTAGTCATTTACAGATTTTTGAGGCAGCAATCCAAGGAGTTTTATGACACTAGAATTACGCGACTCGTTAGTAGGACAAGTGTCTAAATACTCATGGTGACTACATTTAAATAAAGTACCCCGTTTGTCATATATTCGCATTGTCTCACTTTCATTTGACTCGCCCTCGTATGTTTTGCAGAACTCCTGCTTTTTATATGTGCTCTCTGCTGCGACTATAATTTCTGAGAAATTACTCGCAATACACAACCGGTGACAGCTGCTCCTGCGCAATACATTCTAACAAAGGACAGCGTCATTGAGATTTTCCCCTGGTCGTTGCATATGTACGAAAATGCAAACAAGGTTGTTGATTGACAGATATATATATATATATATATATATATATATATATATATATATATATATATATATATATATATATATATATATATATATATATTGATTCCTCGACTAATTCTATAAGGGGAGGCCGAGCTGCGAAGTGAGCCCCCCCCGAACGAAATTTCTGGCTACGCCACTGCACATGATTGCGAAAGGGCACGACGTCGTGTTTCAGTGGCTGCCTGGCCATCGCGGTATCTCCGGCAACGACCTCGCTGACGACGCTGCTAAGAAAGCACACGAAGGAGCAACCCTTGTTTCTATACCTTTATCGCGTACTGACGCCGAACAACACTTAGGCAAGCTAGCGCACCGTATGACATTGGAGAAGTGGCACACACGTGATTTCACTCAACATCGATTGCATTCCCTCGATCCATCTATGCAACTGCGGCTGTAACCAGGGCTTCCACGTAATGAGGAAACAATGCTGTGCCGCTTACGCTTGGGCGTCGCATTCACGAATGCATATACGTTTCTGATTGGAATGGCTGATAGCGCCGACTGCAATGCCTGCGGTGTCGAAGAAACTATAGACCATCTACTGTGCTACTGTCCATCATTTGAAAATGAAAGACAAGATCTCTGCACAGCTCTCAACCAATTAGATAGAAAACCGTTCACCTTGAACAAGATCTTGGGACCATGGATTCGTATATCGCAGCTACAAAAGGCCACAAAAGCGCTGCTG
>NC_091821.1:175821540-175824040 GCF_038994185.2 Dermacentor albipictus
CTGTGAATCACGGGTTACGCCAACACAGCAGTAATAATAGCATACTTATTTCAAAGTAGGGGTAGGATGCCTTATTCTTTGTTTGAACACCCTGGGCATACGAGCCGGGGCAGGATAGGATATGGAAACACTACAATGGAAGGTAACTGAAATGTGTTCACGACGTGACCACGTGGCTGTACGTTACCTTCACGTGTGTCCTTGCATGGGCATACACTTAATTACATCATGTTCAGGAGTCCTTTAGCGCGAGTAAAATGAGACGACGAAGGAAGGATCTGCTCTAGCCACCCTGTCCTTTTTCTGCGCGGCTGGGCTGGCGAATGCATTTCTGTGTGCTGCTGGCGCTTATCTGCTCTGTTGGCCGTTAGGACGTGCGAAACTGGAGGGCCAGGGGCGATCGCGCTATTAGCGCAGCTCCGGGCACGTGGGGTCCCCTTTTCCTGTTCCGCCCTCGGAGCCCGCAAAGGGATAGCGGTTCCCGACTGCCGCCAGCCGTCTCGTTAACTACCGCCCGTTCGACGAACGCTGTCCACGATTTGTCCTGGCGTGCCTGCTGGTTGTGTTTCCCTCTTCTTTTGTGTAATGGCAGGGGAAGAAACGGATGTCCCGGCAGCCTTTCGCCGGAGAAGAATCGCTTTCAACTAGTACGACGAGGTGAGCAGCCTGCTGTGATGGGAAAGTGGGGACGGCGAGGTGGGAGGGGACCGCAGCAACTGTGCTTGCGGTCGCGCCATTTCTCTCCTGTTTACTTGTTCTTCTTTCTTTTCTTTTCTCCGACTTCCTTGTCTCGCGCAAAAGGCTTCTTTACCAAACTTTTGTCCCGTTGTCCACTTTTTCGCTTTGTTAGTGGTGAGAGCCGCTCGAAGGAAGCCTTACATGGCGCGCTGACGAGAAATGAGGCTGTGACATGAGGTTGTTTTGCGTGATAAATATATGTATGCTTTACGGCTTTCGACCTCACTTTGTTTGCGTCCTTCCTCTGTCGTCTTCCGGCAAGGGGGGGAGGGGTGATTCGAGAGAGAAAATGGCAAAGAGTTGTTTGTGTAGAACTTAGATAAATCAAGGTAACTGTTCGAGGTGCCCAATACACACTGTGCGCATGCCTTGTAAACATCCAAAAATGAGAATTCTTGCCCAGAGTATAGAGTGACTCAGGCACTTGTAAAACGTCCCGGTCAGCATGACGAAATTCGTTTCTCAATTGGCAACGCTGTGTGGCGTATGCACGTGCTCAAAACTGTTGAATGGTCTTATAGACTGGGCGCGTGAAGCATGAAGATACTGAGGCGCGGCACTAATAGTTATGCGTTTGCAAGAAACTGGGAACAGCGCGACGTGAAGGAAGGACGAAGACAAACGCCGAGGCGCTGCGACATATTTCGTTGTGCTGTCGTGGCTGCCTCTTCCTTCGTGTTCTTTTGTGTTTCATCCGCGGCGGTGTGGCCGATTTCGCCAAGACTGGTGTGCAACGATTTCGTCGCTGATGTTTCGAAACTGCGCCCCTTAAAATGGGTCGTAAAATGCACAGAAACGTTGCACAGGCGGCAGGGGACGAGAAAGCAGGTCTTTACGACGTTTTCAAGTAGTCGAGCAGGGACGCCGACATAACCGCTTCCAGCAGACAGCACAGACAGCGGCGTTCCTGTTCTTTGCTACTATACCAAGTTGTTGGCGAAATCAGCGTGTTATATATATTATGCTCTAGAAGTACACTACTTTTCTTCCTCTTGTTAGGCCAGGTTACAAGAGCGCGTTGCGGTTGGGTTTGACTAACTACTCAACGGTTGAGACATCAGACCTCCTTTAAATCGCATTAAACTGTACTTCTCCCGACGCTTCTAGCAACGTTATGCGCTTGCACACTCCTGCAGCATGCCTTGCTGCGGCCCGTTATGCCTGGCGGTGTGCCTGGTAGCATACGTTATTTACGCGCATTAGCACGGTCACCTAAGTTTTGCCGCCTGCACGGCAGCAAAGCAATATGTATGTGTCCGCAGCAGACTGTACAGTTTTTCAACTCAGCTGTGTTCTCTGCCACATTAAATCAGGTCTTTTCCCTACCATGCGAGTAGTGAAGAATTAGATATTGTTAAATGCCAAAAATATTTATATTAAGATATACTCAGCAGATTAGGCGTACTTAAATAGGGTGTTTCAATGAAGCGAGATTCTTAAATCTTAGGGTAACCGGTTTGGCGATCTCTTGGCGTTAGAGATTAAATTCAGTGCTCTCTCCTGTAATTTAAAACATACAAGTAAACGCTACGTCAAAGTAATACCTTATTATTCGTCCTTTTTTTATATTCACACGTGCAGGTATCGAAGTAATGACGTTCTGAATGTGTAACAGTTGGTGTTTGATAGCCAGTGCTTATAGCGTTGAGACATAATAAGTAGACGTGGGTGATTGTCAGCTTCTTCAAATACGAATGGTCAGTGTAGAACATCGAATCGAATATCGAATAGTCAAACGCAAACGCATACATTTACTGCAAGA